>NC_079209.1:20899570-21044570 GCF_026745355.1 Beta vulgaris subsp. vulgaris
TGTAATAGCCGATATTTTAAGCAGGTTTAATAACGACTTTATAAATGAGATTTGATAAGTATAATAGCTGATATTTTCAGACACGTTTTAGTCAAAGTTAGCGATGTTCATATTAGTAAAGAAATTACTTTGAGAATTATTCTTATCGTCTAAATTAAGTTCCAAGCACAAATAAGTTAGTATGGATTTTATATAAAGAGACATTGTGTTAAGGATTTTAAGCTTTGAAATAAAGAGAAACCCATTTTTAATTACAAATTTTGTCTCCTCACTCATGCTACCTACTCTAGATGCTAGAACATCTCTTTCCTTTTCATAACTTCTCAATCAAGTGCCAAAGTGTATTTTTCCCATAGATCAATTATTCTCTTCAAGATTTCAGTTTAATGACCCAAGTGGTTAAGAATTGGGAGAAACCTTAAAACCAAAATAAAACCCAAACAATAATTTTCTCTCTCCTCTGATTTTATACCCGTACTGTGCATGCTCAATTTCTGCATTTTGGAGTTGGAATTTGACCAAACTTATTTAATCAAAGTTGTAGATCTCGAAAAGTTATTGAACTTAGACCCAAAAATCACTTGATTTGGAGTTTGGAACTATGAGTTATGGTCTTTGCAAATTTGGTGTTGCTACCTCCATTTTCTCTCCTCTTGTTTTATTTCGACAATCTGTTCCCCAATTATCTACAACATGCAATCCAATTTTGCTCTTTGTTGCTGAATCAAAGTTGTAGATCATTCGAGCTAATGAATTTGGGCACAAAAATCACTTGATTTGGAGTTCAGAGCTATGAGTTATGGTCTTTGTAAGTTTGGTGTTCCTATCTTCATTTCTCTCTCCTCTGTTTTTATTCCGACAATCTGTTTCCTCAATTATTATAACATGCAATCCAATTTTGCTCTTTGTTTCTGAATCAAAGTTGTAGATCACTTCGAGCTAATGAATTTGAGCACAAAAATCGCTCAATTTGGAGTTCGGAGCTATGAGTTACGCCTTAAACAAGTTCAGCACTACTGCTGTATCTTATGTTGCGCTGCTGCCGTGATTGGCTTGCTTGCCTTGTTGCTGTCATTATTTTGGTATTCCTTTACATATGAAGGTATAAGCTAATTTTTCTTAATCCCTCATCTCCTTTATTCCAATTCAAGTGTGGTGCAATTGGATTTTATATTCTGATTTTAGAAATAAACTTGGTTCTCAATTTTGTTATTAATAGCAAATATAATTATGATAAGAATTGTTAAACTTAAAGTTGAATATTTTATCTTTCTTATTGGATTGAAGCTTCTAATATGAAGTAAGCCTCTTAAGTAAGTTTATAAAAACTGATTTTATAAATTATGTCGTTTGATAATACTCTTTGAAATCAGAATGATGTTAATTAGAGATGGAATTGATGTTGTGAGTTGGATTAGTAGAATGGGTTGTATATAAGAGTTGTGGTGGTTAGTTCATGGAAGAGCTTAGAAAGTATGAGTAATTCAATTTGTTTATCTAAATTGTTGTGAGGATGGTTAATGATTGTTGTTATTGTTTTGAGGTCGATGTTGGAGTATGTATATGGAGATAATTTATGAAGTTCGAGCTATAGTTGGTTATCCAGAATGTCGAATTATTGGGAATCGTGTAAAGGTACACACATGTCCTTCCACTTTTCAAATATATTATTGATATTTCGATTGATCATATAAACTATATAAGTTGATCTTGATATGTTTTCATAAGTTAAACTTATGTTGTATTAAAAATGTGATTTGTGTACTATATGGTTTCTGAAATACATGTTTATGAGTTTTAAGACAAAGGTAGAACTAAATCGCATGTTAAGTTCTATTGGCTATAAGTTATGTTGTTTTGAGACTCAATAGTATAAATTTGTTTGATGAACCATGTTTTGTGATATGAATAAGGCATGTACATTTGGTTCTAAATGAGAGTTTCACTATATTTTCAATAGTTATAAGTTTGATTCTATGAGTTCAGTGAGTTATATATTAGGGGAATGGATAAGGTTATGAAGCTCAATTATGATTTCAGAAAAGAGTTCGTTTATATATGGTTATAAATGTATAAACTTTATAAGAACATAATACCTGTAAGTTGTTGAGAACCTCGGTATCACATCTTGGTAACATTAATTCTTGTTCAAGTTTCGTGTATGAATTTTTAAGAAATCAATTATGATGCTTGATTACCCATTTCGAAATACATGCATTAGAGGTTGGAAGATATGGGTTTGGAGTTGTGGTTGTAATTTCAGAGTACGCTATAACATGAGTTTTGGAGGACTATTATTGAGTACGGAAATATACATGTAGTAAACTATGAACTAGAATAGTATGAACTATTATTATAAGGAGAATAAGTTCAGATTAAAAAGGTTACATTATGTCATAGAAGGATAGCAACAAGGACTATTTGAGGAATTTGAGTTTTGTAATATTGGAAAGTTATGTCAAAGTAGTTGTGGGACAAATTAGTAGATCGAAGAATTATATTTGAGAATGTTAGTTATTATTTGAAAAGTGGAGTTGGGTGATTGTGTAAGTTTTGGAGTGCCAACGTCAATTAATGGGTCAGTTGTCGATATAAAAATTATATGGTTCTTAAAGATCAGACGACTATAAAAGTATAATATTGGAAGGTATATATATATAGGGAATGAGAAACACTCAAAGTTGTAACATAGAGTTAAATAAATGAGTTTTGTAATAGTGATATCGATATAAAAGGGCTGGAGTGATGGTTTTGGGAAGTATCAGACACTAAATTTGAGTTATGTTGACTAAGTCGAGGGAAGGTGATAACTGAGTTTGGAAAACTTCTATTATGGGTATCAATGAGGAGTGCAAAAGAGCTTAGGAGTCTTATTTTCTAATTGGAAAGTAAAAATAGGAAATGGGAAGGTGGGAAGAGTATAAAATGTTATGTATAAAAGTCAAGTTAGATATCTAATTATTTGGAAGTGAATTTTGGAAGTTCAACATTAATCTAAGGGTTAATAGAGTGGTTACAATAGCTTTGTGAGTCCAAGAGATGTTATAACCAAAATAAGTATTTGAGACGAAATATTAAATATTGAGGAGTAAGATCTGAAATGTGAAGGTCATATTAGAGAAATAAGGGATCAAGATATGGGTGGTGGTTTAAAAGAATATGAAATAGAGAAGTGTAACTTACAATATTTAAGTTATGAAAGGTCATATCTGGAATTGGATTAAGTAAGAAAGTTTAAAGGTATAATTTTCTAGTAAGATAAGTAAGATTATGTAAATGGATATTGGGAAAGAAAAATATAAATCTAGATAATAGAGAGCATGGTAATTAAAGTTATATAATGACAATACTAAGCGTATGGTGTTAAGGCTAATATGAGCTTTCAGTACAAATACATGGGGACGTATGGTTGTTGAATTATAAATTTGAGAAGGATGAGGACAACGAGTGGAGTATTGGAATATGGAGTGAGATATTTTGACTTGCCATAGTAATTGTAGGTGATTTATGATACTGTAATAAGATTATATTCTGGCAATGAAAGTTCATGTATTGGGAATAAGAAAACCTTTAAGGGGAAAATTCATATCACGAGAATTTTGGAATGCTATAATTTAGATGCTATAAGTTAAAGATCGAAGTCCAAATACAAAGAGAAACTATTATGATGAAGGGAATTGCCAAGACATGTTAGAGGATACCTTATAGTCTACAAGTAAAACATTACAGGTTAATCGCACGAGCTTAGAATTGGGTCTCCATAATAGTTATCTTATAAGTCTTTGAGAAACATATTTTACATTTTGATTATGTTATGGGTTCGACTGCGGAGAGACATTTGATTTCGAATACGTTTTATGTATATTACTTCCTTTAAAAGAATATTTGAGGTAAGTGAGGTTATTTGAGATTCGAGTTTGTGTTATAATAAGATTATTGAGGTTCAGGTATTTTGGATATGTTAGTTACATTTCAACTTTGTTTTGTTTTTATTAATTTACGGACGGAGTTTAAGTCGTTGATACACTGTGGAATTGAGTATGCGATACAAATTAAGAACAAGAGTATAAGTTTTGAAAGATATAAGTTTGTGTTATTGAGAAATTAGCATTATGATTTAGTTATTGTTTTATGGGGAAAAGTAAACAACATTTATGGAGCGAGATGCTCAATATGTGTTATTGAGCGGGTATTGTTCCTTTGAGTAGTCATGATCCAAAAGTTATTGAGGTTAAGTTTTGGAAATTCCTAATTCGAAGTACCGAGCAGGAAGTCATGTTCATTTTAAGTTCTGTATTTTTGCTGTAATTATTTTGACAAAAGTTCCAAATGTTCTTGTTAACTCAACCATTTTGGTAAAGTTTAAATGAGCACACTAAGTGCCTACGACTTTTACAAGCAGTAAAGAATTGATTATTTCCTTATATCTTTACACGTAACTAATATGTGAAATTGTTGACGTAAAATAAAGATTTCAAACAAGATCCAAGTCTTGCAATGATTAGCAACACCATAGTAGTGGTGATTATTTTTCCTCTTCATGGATAAATATGTGTTCTTTGAAACACGTGTGGTATTGAAAAATTGTGCATTTAAACTATTTATGTAAATAAACTATGGATACAAGTGGGTAAAGGCCGATACCAAATAAGGTACGGTATGAACAACAACCCTTGGAGGATGGGTGATCTCCTTTCGAACCCTCGCTGGGTGGGTGAAGTCCAGCAGATAATAAAAATGGGACATGTCCTGGTTAAGGCATGCAAGCATAAATATTTAAACAGTGGGGTGACGACCTCCATTAGCTTAGAGACAGTCGGCTCCTTGTGTAAGGAGCCCCTCTCTATTCGTGTTCGCTTTACCCAATGAAATTAAATGCTATCGACCCAAAGGGTTTTTGAATGATCTAAGTGGTGATCTTCATGATAAAAATTCTTACTTTAATACGATTGTGCAAGGATAGTAATCCTGAAATTTTTAAACAAGTACCTTACTTGTGAAGCATACTGAATTCTAGCATGAATTGTATACGAATGGTCTTAAGCCACCAAAATGAGGTTTGGGATGAGCTTATGTATTTCAACTGTTGTTGAACATTGTCCTTATGGCAAGGAACTTATTATCTGTAGTATATGTATGAGTACTCTTTATTGGACTTTCTAGTTAAGGGTTGCTGGAGTCGTGATAGAAACATTTCTAACTATTTGATTTTAAAGTATTTTTGAAGTCTGGGATTGTTCCACTTGATGAGTAATAAACCGCACAACTATATTTAAGCAACTAAAATGAATTTCTGGTTGGACAGTGTGTGTACTCAGTTTTCTGATTTTGTTCTCGAACCTGTCCTGGTGGGGGCAGAGTTCATTGTTAGTGATTTGCAGGGTTGATGTCGAGGTCGTGGAATATGATTATTGATCAAGAAGAAGAGTTTTATGCTATGAAATGGTGGGCTGAGGTTAAAGTTAGATGTTTTGTTTCAAAGTATTCGTAATCTGTTATTTGATTTTCAAGTTGTTATATTGTGGGCCCCTATCCCACAGATCCAGGATCGTTTTTATAGGTTTTGTTTCCGCTGTAAATAAATGCAAATTCGAGGTTTGTTAAGTGTTGATTGTGTTTTGTGTATCTTAACTGTGATTAGTTAGCAGCTCGGAAGTGCGGGCTGTTACAGGTGTGAATAAATGTAAATTCGAGGTTTGTTAAGTGTTGATTATGTTTTGTGTATCTTAATTGTGATTAGTTAGCAGCTCGAAAGTGCGGGCTGTTACAGGTGGTATCAGAGCATGGTTGTTTTAGAGTTGTCCTGATCTTCATATCATGGCATACAGTTAAGAAAGATATTTGGGATTGTTCGAAATTGCTTAGGGTTATTGGTTGGTTAAGAGTTGAGGAATAGAGATTGAGATGTTGAAGGTTCAATATTGAGATTGAAAATTTGTAAAAGTGAAAAGTTTTGTTGGAGTTTAGCTTTGAGTGGCTATTTGAGAAAGATCGAATTATATTGAGATTTTTGATTCAAAATGAGTAATTATATTTTGCAGAATCAATTTTTTCGAGGTGTTGGAGTTCAATATGAGTTGATTTGATTGATTTTCGTTAAATATGTTTTATGTGATCTTTTTGTTTGAAATGATCTAAAGTTTTACTTTTCGAATTTCAAGGACGAAATATTTTAAGGGTGGTAGAGTGTAATAGCCATATTTTAAGCAGGTTTAATAACGACTTTATAAATGAGATTTGATAAGTATAATAGCGATATTTTCAGACACGTTTTAGTCAAAGTTAGCTATGTTCATATTAGTAAAGAAATTACTTTGAGAATTATTTTTATCGTCTAAAGTAAGTTCCAAGCACAAATAAGTTAGTATGGATTTTATATAAATAGAGACATTGTGTTAAGATTTTAAGCTTTGAAATAAAGAGAAACCCATTTTTAATTACAATTATTCTCCTCACTCATGTACCTACTCTAGATGCTAGAACATCTCTCTTTCTTTCATAACTTCTCAATCAAGTGCCAAAGTGTATTTTTCCATAGATCAATTATTCTCTTCAAGATTTCAGTTTAATACCCAAGTGGTTAAGAATTGGGAGAAACCTTAAAACCAAAATAAAACCCCAAACAATAATTTTCTCTCTCCTCTGATTTTATACCCGTACTGTGCATGCTCAATTTCTGCTTTTGAGTTGGAATTTCCAAATTATTGAATCAAAGTTGTAGATCTCGAAAAGTTATTGAACTTAGACCCAAAAATCACTTGATTTGGAGTTCGGAGCTATGAGTTATGGTCTTTGCAAATTTGGTGTTGCTACCTCCATTTCTCTCTCCTCTGTTTTATTCCGACAATCTGTTTCCCCAATTATCTACAACATGCAATCCAATTTTGCTCTTTGTTGCTGAATCAAAGTTGTAGATCACTTCGAGCTAATGAATTTGGGCACAAAAATCACTTGATTTGGAGTTCAGAGCTATGAGTTATGGTCTTTGTAAGTTTGGTGTTCCTATCTTCATTTCTCTCTCCTCTTTTTATTCCGACAATCTGTTTCCTCAATTATCTATAACATGCAATCCAATTTTGCTCTTTGTTTCTGAATCAAAGTTGTAGATCACTTCGAGCTAATGAATTTGAGCACAAAAATCGCTCAATTTGGAGTTCGGAGCTATGAGTTACGCCTTACACAAGTTCAGCACTACTGTTGTATCTTGTGTTGCGCTGCTGCCGTGATTGGCTTGCTTGCCTTGTTGCTGTCATTATTTTGGTATTCCTTTACATATGAAGGTATAAGCTAATTTTTCTTAATCCCTCATCTCCTTTATTCCAATTCAAGTGTGGTGCAATTGGATTTTATATTCTGATTTTAGAAATAAACTTGGTTCTCAATTTTGTTATTGATTAGCAAATATATTATGATAAGAATTGTTAAACTTAAAGATTGAATATTTTATCTTTCTTATTGGATTGAAGCTTCTAATATGAAGTAAGCCTCTTAAGTAAGTTTATAAAAACTGATTTTATAAATTATGTCGTTTGATAATACTCTTTGAAATCAGAATGATGTTAATTAGAGATGGAATTGATGTTGTGAGTTGGATTAGTAGAATGGGTTGTATATAAGAGTTGTGGTGGTTAGTTCATGGAAGAGCTTAGAAAGTATGAGTAATTCAATTTGTTTATCTAAATTGTTGTGAGGATGGTTAATGATTGTTGTTATTGTTTTGAGGTCTTGTTGGAGTATGTATATGGAGATAATTATGAAGTTCGAGCTATAGTTGGTTATCCAGAATGTCAATTATTGGGAATCGTGTAAAGGTACACACATGTCCTTCCACTTTTCAAATATATTATTGATATTTCGATTGATCATATAAACTATATAAGTTGATCTTGATATGTTTTCATAAGTTAAACTTATGTTGTATTAAAAATGTGATTTGTGTACTATATGGTTTCTGAAATACATGTTTATGAGTTTTAAGACAAAGGTAGAACTAAATCGCATGTTAAGTTCTATTGGCTATAAGTTATGTTGTTTTGAGACTCAATAGTATAAATTTGTTTGATGAACCATGTTTTGTGATATGAATAAGGCATGTACATTTGGTTCTAAATGAGAGTTTCACTATATTTTCAATAGTTATAAGTTTGATTCTATGAGTTCAGTGAGTTATATATTAGGGGAATGGATAAAAAGAGTTCGTTTATATATGGTTATAAATGTATAAACTTTATAAGAACATAATACCTGTAAGTTGTTGAGAACCTCGGTATCACATCTTGGTAACATTAATTCTTGTTCAAGTTTCGTGTATGAATTTTTAAGAAATCAATTATGATGTTTGATTACCCATTTCGAAATACATGCATTAGAGGTTGGAAGATATGGGTTTGGAGTTGTGGTTGTAATTTCAGAGTACGCTATAACATGAGTTTTGGAGGACTATTATTGAGTACGGAAATATACATGTAGTAAACTATGAACTAGAATAGTATGAACTATTATTATAAGGAGAATAAGTTCAGATTAAAAAGGTTACATTATGTCATAGAAGGATAGCAACAAGGACTATTTGAGGAATTTGGGTTTTGTAATATTGGAAAGTTATGTCAAAGTAGTTGTGGGACAAATTAGTAGATCGAAGAATTATGTTTGAGAATTAGTTATTATTTGAAAAGTGGAGTTGGGTGATTGTGTAAGTTTTGGAGTGCCAACGTCAATTAATGGGTCAGTTGTCGATATAAAAATTATATGGTTCTTAAAGATCAGACGACTATAAAAGTATATATTGGAAGGTATATATATATATAGGGAATGAGAAACACTCAAAGTTGTAACATAGAGTTAAATAAATGAGTTTTGTAATAGTGATATCGATATAAAAGGGCTGGAGTGATGGTTTTGGGAAGTATCAGACACTAAATTTGAGTTATGTTGACTAAGTCGAGGGAAGGTGAAAACTGAGTTTTTGAAAACTTCTATTATGGGTATCAATGAGGAGTGCAAAAGAGCTTAGGAGTCTTATTTTCTAATTGGAGAAGTAAAAATAGGAAATGGGAAGGTGGGAAGAGTATAAAATGTTATGTATAAAAGTCAAGTTAGATATCAAATTATTTGGAAGTTCAACATTAATCTAAGGGTTAATAGAGTGGTTACAATAGCTTTGTGAGTCCAAGAGATGTTATAACCAAAATAAGTATTTGAGACGAAATATTAAATATTGAGGAGTAAGATCTGAAATGTGAAGGTCATATTAGAGAAATAAAGGATCAAGATATGGGTGGTGGTTTAAAAGAATATGAAATAGAGAAGTGTAACTTACAGTATTTAAGTTATGAAAGGTCATATCTGGAATTGGATTAAGTAAGAAAGTTTAAAGGTATAATTTTCTAGTAAGATAAGTAAGATTATGTAAATGGATATTGGGAAAGAAAAATATAAATCTAGATAATAGAGAGCATGGTAATTAAAGTTATATAATGACAATACTAAGCGTATGGTGTTAAGGCTAATATGAGCTTTCAGTACAAATACATGGGGACGTATGGTTGTGAATTATAAATTTAAGAAGGATGAGGACAACGAGTTGAGTATTGGAAAAGGAGTGAGATATTTTGACTTGCCATAGTAATTGTGGTGATTTATGATAATGTAATAAGGTTATATTCTGGCAATGAAAGTTCATGTATTGGGAATAAGAAAACCTTTAAGGGGAAAATTCATATCATGAGAATTTTGGAATGTATAGTTTAGATGCTATAAGTTAAAGAGGAAGTCCAGTACAAAGAGAAACTATTATGATGAAGGGAATTGCCAAACATGTTGAGGATACCTTATAGTCTACAAGTAAAAATTACAGGTTAATCGCACGAGCTTAGAATTGGGTCTCATAATAGTTAATTCTTATAGTCTTTGAGAAACATATTTTACATTTTGATTATGTTATGGGTTCGACTGCGGAGAGACATTTGATTTGAATACGTTTTATGTATATTACTTCCTTAAAGAATATTTGAGGTAAGTGAGTTATTTGAGATTCGAGTTTGTGTTTAATAAGATTATTGAGGTTCAGGTATTTTGGATAGTTATTACATTTCAACTTTGTTTTGTTTTATATTAATTTACGGACGAGAGTTTAAGTCGTTGATACACTGTGGAATTGAGTATGCGATACGAATTAAGAACAAGAGTATAAGTTTTGAAAGATATAAGTTTGTGTTATTGAGAAATAGCATTATGATTTAGCGATTGTTTTATGGGGAAAGTAAACAACATTTATGGAGCGAGATGCTCAATATGTGTTATGGAGCGGGTATTGTTCCTTTGAGTAGTCATGATCCAAAAGTTATTGAGGTTAAGTTTTGGAAATTCCTAATTGAAGTACCGAGCAGGAAGTTATGTTCATTTTAAGTTCAGTATTTTTGCTGTAATTATTTTGACAAAAGTTCCAAATGTTCTTGTTAACTCAACCCTTTTGGTAAAGTTTAAATGAGCACACTAAGTGCCTATACGACTTTTACAAGCAGTAAAGAATTGATTATTTCCTTATATTTTTACACGTAACTAATATGTGAAATTGTTGACGTAAAACAAAGATTTCAAAAGAAGATCCAAGTCTTGCAATGATTAGCAACACCATAGTAGTGGTGATTATTTTTCCTCTTCATGGATAAATATGTGTTCTTTGAAACACGTGTGGTATTGAAAATGTGCATTTAAACTATTTATGTAAATAAACTATGGATACAAGTGGGTAAAGGCCGATACCAAATAAGGTACGGTATGAACAACAACCCTTGGAGGATGGGTGATCTCCTTTCGAACCCTCGCTGGGTGGGTGAAGTCCAGCAGATAATAAAAATGGGACATGTCCTGGTTAAGGCTTGCAAGCATAAATATTTAAACGGTGGGGTGACGACCTCCATTAGCTTAGAGACAGTCGGCTCCTTGTGTAAGGAGCCCCTCTCTATTCGTGTTCGCTTTACCCAATGAAATTAAATGCTATCGACCCAAAGGGTTTTTGAATGATCTAAGTGGTGATCTTCATGATAAAAATTCTTACTTTAATACGATTGTGCAAGGATAGTAATCCTGAAATTTTTAAACAAGTACCTTACTTGTGAAGCATACTGAATTCTAGCATGAATTGTATACGAATGGTCTTAAGCCACCAAAATGAGGTTTTGGGATGAGCTTATGTATTTCAACTGTTGTTGAACATTGTCCTTATGGCAAGGAACTTATTATCTGTAGTATATGTATGAGTACTCTTTATTGACTTTCTAGTTAAGGGTTGCTGGAGTCGTGATAGAAACATTTCTAACTATTTGATTTTAAGTATTTTTGAAGTCTGGGATTGTTCCACTTGATGAGTAATAAACCGCACAACTATATTTTAAGCCACTAAAATGAATTTCTGGTTGGACAGTGTGGTACTCGTTTTTTTGATTTTGTTCTTCGAACCTGTCCTGGTGGGGGCAGGGTTCATTGTTAGTGTTTGCAGGGTTGATGTCGAGGTCGTGGAATATGATTATTGATCAAGAAGAAGAGTTTTATGTTATGAAATGGTGGCTGAGGTTAAAGTTAGATGTTTTGTTTCAAAGTATTCGTAATCTGTTATTTGATTTTCAAGTTGTTATATTGTGGGCCCCTGACCCACAGATCCAGGATCGTTTTTATAGGTTTGTTTCCGCTGTAAATAAATGCAAATTCGAGTTTGTTAAGTGTTGATTTGTTTTATGTATCTTAAGTTGATTAGTTAGCAGCTCGAAGTGCGGGCTGTTACAGGTGTGAATAAATGTAAATTCGAGGTTTGTTAAGTGTTGATTATGTTTTGTGTATCTTAATTGTGATTAGTTAGCAGCTCGGAAGTGCGGGCTGTTACAACCATTTTGAAAATAGAGTTAGTGATAATTACCCTTTAATTATCACCTAAAATGCCACACATATAGCTTGTACAACTACGAGTTGTGGTCGGTCCAATTCACAAATAATTCTAATTGTCACCAACTTGTTTGACCCAATAGGATTAGCTCAATTTACCAGTAATTAGATTATTTAGTTACATATCATAATTGGTCTCTAGCAAGACATTAAAATCACATAGATTAAACTGATTAATTTCTAATAAATAAGTTGAACACCATTAGGTCATTTCCAACAGTTCAAAGTCTAGTCTCTGCTATCATCACCAAAGCCCACTCATGGAATCCAGTCTGTTTGCATAGTTCAATCTAGTCTAGTCCATGTTTGCATTTGCATATAGCTAGACCCGTGTCTTTACACTTATGCATGTGAGCCTCACCAAAGTACTATCAAGGGAGTAAAGCACCCCACACCCAAATAAAGCATGAAAGAAAAAAGGGCTCTTTACTCGTATCAAGTAGTTCATCCATCTATCTACACCAATAAAAGAAATATAGGCATAAGTAAAAAAGGGTAAACAAGTAAAGATATAAAATCATAAACAAAAGCAACAGGGGGTCTTGGCTTCAGAGATACAAATTTGTGGAATATAATTGCAATAGGAAAATTAGCTTGGTCAGTGGCTCAAAAGAAGGATAACCTTTGGGTTAATGGGTGAGTGAGATTTATGTAAAGAATCAGCCCCGGGATACCTATGTTTCTCCAAGTACAGCTAGTTGGGCATGGAAATACATCTCTAATGCAAAAAATGAACTTAGTGCAAGATTAAATGGAGATCGCTGGATGAGAGATGCTAATTTCAGCATTAGCAAACACTACTTGAAGCTCATAAGAAATGGGGAAAGAATGCAATGGAGTAGGAGTGTCTGGAATAGGTACTCTCAACCTAAGTACAGAATTATCCAATGGCTAGCAATGCAAAACAGGCTTAAAACTAAAGCAAGGCTGATGCAAATGCATATTAGCCAGGATGATATTTGTGTAGTTTGTGGAACTATGATAGAAAGTTTAGAGCACCTGATGTTTGATTGCCACTTCAGTAAGCAATGCATGAATAGCTTGATGGAGTGGCTTAATGTGCCATTGAGAGGAAGGGACCTGACTCACTTGTGCAGATGGGTGACAGACATATACAAAGGCACCAGAGTGCAAAGGAAAGTAGTATTAACTACTATTGCTGTTGCTACCTATTTTATATGGAGGAATAGGAACCAAGCCTACTGGGAACATATTGTTAATATGATTGAGCATATAGTACAGCAAGTTAAATATAGATGTTTACAGATACTTAGCAGTAAAGTGAGTGATAGAGATAGAAACTGGGTGGAAGGATTGTAAATATCTGGGCATGTCCAGATAGGGTGGTGGTTGCTTAGGCAATCTTAAATTATATGTTTTTGTGGAGCTTTTAATATTACTTAAGTTGCAAAAAAAAAAATCATAAACTAAAACGGGAAAATTGATAAGAAATCGCAAAATGACAAAATTGTAAAATGACAAAGGAGTACATTATATGCTAGTATGTATATTACATTTATAATTCATGATTTGATACACACATAAGTAGGAGAACATCCGAACATTCACGTAAAGTCTCTTATATCTCAATCAGTATTGTACATTTGTGTCATTTCATTTTCTTTTTCATTTTGATCTAATGCTTTTCCTCGCAAAATTAAATCAGACTTCACACGATTGCATAAACTAAATGTTTCAGTTAAATTAGTCATAGTTTGCCCCAAATAAACCAATCAAAATGAAGAAGATAAAACAATAGTAAATAATCTAGCTTTACCAAAGATCCAAAATTAATTAATTAGAGAAAGAATACCACAAACATCATCAAGATGATAATAAGATCTACAATATAGAATTATATGTTTAGTAATTACTAGAGAGTTTGTGAGAAACCTAGGAAAAATGATGACTTTTTGCCGGCAACAAGCAGACGAATTGGAGGAACAAGACGATAAAGATGAGCAGTCAGTCGGCGAAGCTCTGGAGCACGAACTGTATACAAGAAAACCATGAGCCAACGACAAGCCGGCAAATCCTAGGAGCACAAGCAGCCAACGACAAGTTATCGACAAAGTAGAGAAAGGAGAAAGAATATAAGATCCGAGAACAGATATAGAAAAAGAAAAAAACGACTTAAGCAATGAAATCTTATTAGTTTTTAGGGTTTTATAGATCTTAATTTTAAGTTAGGAGTATCAAAACCACTTATGTATTGATGAGGGTTTCTTAGTTTCATTATGTGGACCCACAAGGAGAAATCAATATTGAGAAAATAGTAAGAGACTACCTGTAACAGCCCGAATTTTCCCCACCACCTTATAGAGGATTAAGCAGAGCGAAAGAGACTCTAGTCGAGATAACTCGGACTATAAGCATCACACTCATCGAACTACATAGGTGAGTGTGAAACTCAATTCCCAAATTCTCTTCATATTAATTTAACTATTATAACAAGCTCTGATTCTCTGACTCTATTCTAATATATTTTTCTATAGAAAATCTGGCAGAGTTTCCTTTGAAAATATGACAACTTTAAAGCGAGAAATAGTTTAAACTTATTACAGTTTCAAATAATAAATTACTTCCAGAACTCTATAACCTCAACGCTTTCACGGAGCAACATCCAACAGAGAATCAGGAGCACTAACGACCCTTAGATATAAAGATAGATTATAAATACTAAATGATTAACTATTACAAAGTCAAGCGTCCTCACTTCGATAACAACTATAATACTGCTCCAATTTGTATTAGCTTCAACTTGCAAAGGACTAACTCACATCCTCCACCTGAAACATTTAGGATACTGCCACCCACCAAGTGACAGGCCACAGAAATGACAAAATAACATACACACATCAGCAAAGCTGAGTACTAAACCTGTAAACAAGAGTAACACATACTTTGGTGGCTTTTACTTGAAAACGGCTCTCACGCAATCAACATAAGTTCAAAAATCATATTTATCATAGCATGCTTAGCAGCAATATTCTTGTTGAACATACATATTACATTTCCAATTCCACATTTCATAATACATCATCAATCACATAGTAACAAACACAATAAGGTGACTCTCAACATTGACATGTTTCAATATTCTCATTTAGTCAATCTTTTAAGTTACCGCGATTCCATAATAGAAATTTGAGGTCACCAACTTTGATATAAACATATTCTTCATTTCCTTTAGTCGATTTCTTAACGGAAATCCAAACTTATGCTTTCATACTCTATCAACATTCCCTTATACTATTATAAGCAAACCTTTATCATGCAATAAATAACATAAAAACTTTCACTATAACGATTCCTTATCGGGAATCCAATAACAAGATGCGATTCCTTATCGGGAATCTAACATCACAATATCTTACCATGATATGCTCCCTTATCAGGAAACCAATATCGATATTCATATTCAAATATTAAATAAACATTCATTACTTACCTGATATGATTCTTTATCGGGAATCCAATATCAAAACAACTTACCATGATACGATTCCTTATCTGGAATCCAATATAGAAATAACTTTCATACTTTGAGGTAACATTCTTTTTAACCACGGGGAAAAAGAACGCAGTGGAGAAGACAAAGCTTACACTCCGACAGTGGGGGTTTGTCATCCAACCATTCGCTTTACTTTTGGCCAATAATTGTGACTAGTTCGGAGTGCATTTTTTCATTGATTCAATCAGCCATCCACAGGTTTCACATTACTTGATATATCGCCCGATTTCTCACCACCGAGCAATGGGCAGATTTCCCTATGGGGGACCCAAAGTTCACAGTCCATGGGGCATTGTTCGTGTCACCTCATCCGTCGACTCAGATGAGGCTACTTTCCCCTTTTAGATTCTTTCCATTTTCATTCATAACTCAATCATATCATTCTTGGAACTCATCTAATAATACTCGTGATTCTTAACATCTTTGAACATCTAACCACATTATAAGACTTCACTTTAGAAAACTATAAATCACATGACGTAGTTCTTCCATACATAATTCAGGTTTATATATATATATATATATATATATACATATATATATGTATATATGTATATATATACATATATATACATATATATACATATATATATATGTATATATACATATATATATATATATGTATATATACATATATATATGTATATGTATATATGTATATATATACATATATATATGTATATATACATATATATATGTATATACATATATATATATATATATATGTATATATATATATATATGTATATATATATAATATGTATATATATATATATGTATGTATATATATATATATGTATGTATATATATATATATGTATATATATATATATATATATGTATATATATGTATATATATATATATTTATGCATTTAGGTTCAATCCAATTCTAGTCATAAAACTTACAGCACAATTAATCCACAATGATATTCAATAGCACATCCATTACAATGACAAAAGTCTCTCAGTTAGGATTAACTAACGACAGTTACTAACCTAATTTCATACAACGCATACCTTCATATATAAATTCTTTATATTCTTTTATGCTTCATACTTATCGATGTAAACTCATCTCGATAATGATGTAACAATTGCCAAACACTAACAATACTCGATCTCTCACTTAGGATTGGCGAAGGAGAGTTAACTTATTATTAAACTCTACAACTCTAGGTTCACTAATCAACTTAGCTTAGTGAATATCAGTTAACCAATATAACTCTACTATGTTGCATATATTAAACTGAAATATCTTTTTACACAATCTCAATAAGTTAAATCATAATCAATTTAAACTATCTCCAATAATTTCCATAATATCAAGAATGATCAGTCAACCTTTTTCAGACTATTTCTAGCACCAACCAACTTATAATCCTTCATTTAAGCGACTAGATTAAAACCTCATAAGTTAACTATGATTAGTTCAACTATTACTACTTAATCCTTTGACGGTGAAGTGGATGATATCACGATTTAGAACATTTAGCCGATATGAAAGTAGCTTACTATATATACTATTTGCTTACTTAATAAGTAAATGAAATAATTTATTAACTTCTTTTTACTGAACTTACCAATTACCCAATTTTAATATTAATTCATTTATAAGGTTATCTTCTCACCATGTTAACTCAATCTATTTGCTTACTTAATAAGTAAATGAAATAATTTATTAACTTCTTTTTACTGAACTTACCAATTACCCAACTTTAATATTAATTCATTTATAAGGTTATCTTCTCATCATGTTAACTCAATCTATTTTATGAGAAGCCGTCGCAAACGATCATGAAGAACTATTGTGACCTCTATATAACCATAAACAATTACCTGATCTCTTTGTTAACCAAATAAACATGTAGAAGTTATAAACTTCTCAATTTGAACCCTCTAAGTTTAATACCATATCATCACAAGTCTAGTCAACCTCCAATATCTAATTCACCAATCAATAATAATAATAATCAATAAACATCTCCACTCAATTCAAATAACGAAACTAGTCGAACTAAATCTTCCCAACATACATGATTTACTTAAGTAGAACGAGTAAGTTAAATGAACTGGAAATTCGCAAACATTCTCTCTTAAGGGTCTAAACTTGTCATTATATCAACTAGAAACCTTGTACTTATCGTATCAACTAATCTATATTCTCAATTTCATAAATCATTCTACCTACTTAAACCACAACAATAATAACAAAAGTAAGATTAACAACTCGATTCACTTCATACTCAACTTAGCAACGATGAATTAAATCAATCACTCCCATAAAAAGAATTCACTTTTCAATCTACATATCTATTTAAAGAGACAATTCATCTAACCTTCTTAATATATTAACTAGATTCAACCTATTAATGGAATTAATCATTCAATACACATGAGCCTAAATCTAATAATACTAACAACATTTCATTCGTCGGAATCTGCAAACTAATGTAACCCAGTTGCGTCAAGAGCTTCAATTTGCATCTTTCCTTTCCCTTATGAAAGTTAAGGTGGACATGGGTTGTAGATCAACTATGTTGTAAACTAAAAGACACAACTCAACTTAGAGAATAAAGCTCAACTCAATAACTTATATAAATTGTAATTTAACCAAAACAGAACTATGATAAGTGCGTTTCAAACGTACTTTATGGACTTCTTGAGAAATGGTAATAGAATTATGATAACTTATTTAAATTGTAATTTAACCAAATCTTCCCAACATACATGATTTACACATTGAGAAATGGTGCGCTTGCACCATTTCCCATGTCCGCTCGCATAAAGGAGCACATTGCACAATAGAATCTTGAACATAAAACTTCAAATGGACATAAGTTTCAAATCACAAATCGGATGAAGGTAATTCTAGTTGGAGGTGAAAGCTCGTTTCGATATATTTCAAACGACTAGCCATAAGCTTGATTTGGATATAAAACGAAGAAGTTATGCTCGTTTTAAGTCAAATTGTCCAAGTTTTAGGCATACGAGTTAGGTGCGCCCGCACCGCATCATGGTGCGTCCGCACCTCATCATGGTGCGCCTGCACCCGTCGTTTCCAAAAAATGAAGCTCGTGGCTTCATTAAACGACGCTTTTGGTTTTAGAAAAAAACTGACGTTTTATTCTAGTTTTTAGAGAGTTTCTTAGGGGTTTATACTGGAGAGAAAACACTTGAGTTTTGATTGAGAATTGATATTAGCAATCGTAGTTTGTGATTTCATTAATATCAAAGGTACTTTTCATTGAATTTTAATCCGAAGTTTCAGTTTTTATTTCATTCTCTTAGTGTTTGTTCTTATTTTTAGTTTATTTTAGATCTTCATTCTCATATTCTTATAATTGCGATTTCTATTTGTTTAATTATCTTTTAATCATATTAAGCCTTAGATTAGTCATAGATTTTATGTTTAATTGCTTAGAATCGATTATTAGTGAGTAGTTTCATATCTAGGGTTAGGGTGAAAGTATGAATTAGAGTTTTAAATGTTTTGTTGATGAGATTGTGATGTTCTACAGAAAGTTATGCATTGATCTTGGTGTTTTAAAACCTTAGGATAGATATTGATCACATTTATACTTTGGTATTTTGAACTCAAATATTCTTAAATCGAATTTTGAACTCTTTTATCATCCCCAAGAATCAACTTAATTTCTATGCCAAGATATTGGGTAGAAATTAAGGGGATCCTTCATTAGGGGTTTTCCGAATTTATTGAATCTCTTAATCAATTAACTAAAGACCATTTGAGAGAGTATTTAGTTGATTAATTAAGTGATTACTCTTGAGGACCATTCGAGAGAGGACTCGAGTATTTTAGAGGAAAACTAAACCTTGCATGATCATCTCCATTTCTTCACAATCACATCAACAATCATTGTCTGTTCTAATTAATACTAGTAACCTTAACTCTAGTGTATTCCTATTTAATACTTAAACTCTTGTTATTTGCTAATTATAGTTTTTTAGCTAGTCATAATTGTTACCAAACCCCCAAATACCTTTCAATTAGGTAGTCTGGACTTGATAGACTTCAATTAATCCCATTTTCCCTGTGGATCGACCCTTGACTTGCCGTTACTATTTTCTTAGTAATTGCTTGTTAGGACTTATAAATATTGTTTGGAAAGCGGTTTTTGGTGCCTTAACGACACACTAAAAACCTTTTATCAAACTATAACCAGATTTAATCATAAGAGGACTCAAAGAGAAACTTGGGCAGTGTTAAAATCGAAACCCACAATCAATAACACATAATCACACAACTACAACATTAACAACATCATCATTTCTGGAATTCCTTAAATTTCCCAAAGGATTTCGACTTATGCCGCATAAAGTAAACAAATCGAAATCTGCTTACATCATCAGTAAATGTAATGAAGTAATTGTACCCTCCCCTAGCTAAATTACTCATATGTCCACACATATCTGTATGTATGAGGGCTAAAAGGTCATTGGCCCTTTCACTTGAACCTGTGAAAGGTGACTTTGCCATTTTCCCCATCAAGAAAAAACTCACAACTATCAAATGATTCGAAATCAAATGATTTGTCCATCTTTATGTAGTTTTCAATGCGCTTTGAGCTTATGTGGCCTAATCGGCAATGCCATAGATATATAGGGTTAGAATCATTTGCTTTATGTTTCTTGTTATCTATGTTATAGATGTGGGTTTGTCTAGCACATATAAACCATTTGATAACTTAGGGGAGACATAGAACATATCATTCAAATACGCAAAACAACAATTGTTCTTTATTGTAAATGAATAACCTTCAGAATCCAAAACATGAATCGAATTAATGTTCTTTGTGATAGCAGGAACATAATAACAATTATTAAGTTCTAAAACTAATCCTCAAGGTAAAAGTAGACTATATACTCCCATCGCCAATGTAGCAACTCGTGCTCCATTCACTAGTAGAAAAAGGTCAATTTGCGTCGCCCCATTTGCGTCGCACAAACACGGAAACGACGCACAAATACCATTTGCGTCGCATGCAACAATGAATCGACGCACAAAATCACTGCATAAGCACCATATACGAGCTATATGCGTCGTACCCTATTGATGTGCGACGCATATAGCCCATATGCGTCGGATATTGAGGCCCATCCGACGCACATCCCTGCATTCAGGTGACAAATTTTTAAGCCCTATCTGCGTCGCACTATAGCAATGTGCGTTGCAAAAGGATCATGTGCGTCGGACCCTTTGGCCATCCGACGCACATCAGCCAAAAGCCCTTTAAAATTTTCGCTCAACCCCCCAAACCCTAAAATTATACGAGCCGTCTCTCACCCTCCCCCCTATCTCTCTCTCTCTCACCCTCTCTAAACAGCAAACCCTAAAATTTTCGCTACCTTCAATCTCCTCTTTCCCTCCTAAATTCCTCAATCTCCTCTCTAACTGCTGCCTGGCCGCATCTTTCTTTTCTCTCTCCTCATCGCGCTGGTTCGTCGTCAACACTCTCTTCTTTCTCCTCGTCGCGCTGGTTCGTCGCGCTGGTTCATCTTTCTGGTTCGTTGGCGCAGGTTCGTCGCGGTGGTTCGTCGGCACTGGTTCGCGGTGGTTCGTTCGCGGTGGTTCGTCGCGGTAGTTCGTCGCGGTGGTTCGTTCGCGGTGGTTCGTCGCGGTGGTTCGTCGCGGTGATTGTTGATGTTCATTGCTCTATTGTGTGTCAGATCTCATGTCAGCAACGAAAAGTTTTCAGATCTCAGGTTTTTAGGATTTTAGTTGTTGTATTTTGACAGATTTGTTTTTTAGGATTTTTAGAGCATTTTTTTTTGGATTAACGAATTGTTGCATCAATTCGTGTTGTATTTCTACATTTTTTTCAGATCTGCACGCTTCTTTTCTCAATTTTTTGTTGTTTATTTTTCATTTTGTACATATTTTGTCGAATTTTCAGTTAATTCTGTATCTTCTCAACATATTTTTTAGCTTATCATTTTTTATATATTTTTTTTCGTTGTATCTATTCTGTTTTTTTTTCAGATCAGTTTTTGGTGTGAGTATACATCTTGTTGTATCTATTCTGTTTTAGTTTCGTTTCTGTATCTGTTTGTTGTGTTCAGTTCAACAAATTTTATTTTTTTTGTTAAAAAATCGCAAATTTGCGTCGTTTATTGAGCCTTATGCGACGCAAATGATGATTTTTTTTAAAAAAAAAATCAATTTGCGTCGGATGTGGTACTATATGCGACGCATATCTTCCTTTTTGTGGGTGAAAAAAATTGTATAAGGCATGCGTCGTACCGTATAAAGGTGCGACGCAAATAGGTGAACCATCTGCGTCGTTTCCGCATACGACGCAGATCGTTTCTGAGTCATTTGCGTCGAGGGCTTTGGCGTCGCACCGAAGTCCGACGCAAATAGGCGCCTCACATCCGACGCAAATTGCATTTTTTGTACTAGTGATTGACAATGCAAAGATCTACTTCTCCCTTTCCCAATGTTTACTTCTTTTGAGGCCTTGCATATTACAAATAATGTGTGAACCACAAGGGGTATCAAATACCCAAGAAGCAGAAGTTGCTAAGTTAACTTCTATAACATACCTATCTTAACTAGAAACTAACTCCTTTCTTTTGATCCTTCAGATACTTAGGGAAACTACTTTTCCAATGACTAACCTTGTTACAAGTGTAACAATAGTGCTCATCAGCAACTTTTTGTTTTGGTGTAGTCTTTTGCTTTTCAGAAGTTTCAGACTTAGCAACTTGATTGCTTTCGTCCTTCTTAATAGCAATCCCAATCCTACTGAGTGATTGCCCTTTACTAACCATAAGAACATCATCAAATTCTTTTCCTGGCTAGTTAGGGATGTTTCTTTCAGTTTGAGTTAGCCTTTCATGCATCTCTTACATGGTTGCTTCCTCCCCTTGGATGTGAAAGTCGATGAACTTATCAGTTCTGAGAACGATTCTCATTTCCCTCTCACTTGCAATGAAACGTTCAACATTCATTTGTCTTTCAAAAGGACGGAGCGTAAATTACATGTAGAATTATTGGTGTTGATATTGTTGTTACTAGACATGATTACTACAGCAAATAATAAAGCAAGATTCAATCAATATTTATCAAGAAAACAACAATCAAACAAATTTTAATCAACTACTATCCTCTATTAAAAATGAAAGTCCCCTATTGAATAAAGAAATAACCAAGATCTCCTACCACTACAATCAAACGGACTTTGACCTTGCCTTCAATTTATAGTAGTTGAGGTAAGTAAATATTTTACTAGTTATAACTAATTATAATTCTTGGTAGATAGGTTAACAACTCCTTGTTTACTCCTATCTCTTAGCTTCGAAACCTAAAGCTAGCTTTATCTTTTGATGATTTTGTTGAGTTAAACCAAACATTAACATGTAAGTTTCAAAAACTACCCTACTATCCCTGAAAGTATGAGCAACACCCTGCTTTGGCAGAATCCATTACTCATGATCTAAGGCTTTATAGGTATTGTTTGGAATAATAAATCTCAATATTACTTTTAGGGACCTAAGTTTACTAATATGGTCGATCAATAGTTAACACATGAATCAATTAACCACAAACAAACTTAAAAACAAGTATTTAAACAAGATAAATGCAAACAAATCATAAAAGCAATAGTTAAAATGATCTAGTATGGCCCCTAAACCTAGGAACGTAACTTATATTCATGAATCTTCCCTTGCATCTCCATGGATCACCATCCTTGAAAATCCTTGGATCCTCAATCTTGATTACATAATTTGAATTAAATTAATAACAAACATTTAAAGTTACAAAAATATAAATGATTCTCAAATCGTATTTAATTTACATTCAAATATAACAATTCGCCGGCTGGAGAACAACCACCAAAGCACCAGCAGAGGACTGAGGGGTTGCGCACGTCGCATGTACGCCGCCAACCCTTCCCCACCTATGCCGCCCCTGCCCCGCCCTATTATGGTAACCCTCTGCCAACCACCATAGATCCACCGTCATCGATGGGCCACCTAGCCATGTTGGATTTCCCTTTTAATTTATGTAATAATTTACAAAAAATTAAACTAATATTTATTCAATAATTGATTAAAGATTAAGGATTTAATTAGTTTATAATGATCCGAAAATTATGGCAGAAATTTTGAATTAATCAACAAATCTTAAACAATTTTTTAGGTTTGTTGAGGTTAGATTCAAAGAATAATCTTTATTAACATTAAATCTCAAGAATTCTAAATCAGGAAAAAAAAATCAAATAATATCCAAAAATTCATGAAAATTAAAAATTGAATTCTGAAAAATTCAAAAATTATTTTTAGGGAGATCTACTGAATTATCACAACAAATAAAATCAAATATTTTAATTGCTATCCTCAAAATTTATGCATAATCAAATTAAACATAAAATTTAACCAAAATTCACAAATAATATGATAAAATTCGAAATTAGTGAGAAAAATAATCAAATTATTTTCAGCCATCAAATTATTCTAAATCTATGTGGGTGATGAATATTAGATTTATTTAACAAGTAAAAATCAAATCTTTTAATTTTAAAAAAATTATTTCATTGATTAATCAAAATAAACATTAAATAATTTTAAATATAAAAAATATTTATAAATTCCGAAAATTTTGGAGAATTAAATAATGTATTTCATCCATAATATAAAAAATTCAGACCTTTATAAAATTATTTAAGCATTAATCACAAATAAATTAATTATTTACAATTAACAAGGAATTAATATCAAATATTAATTACTTAAATTCAAGCCATAAAGAATCTTCCCTTAATTGAATAAAAATAATAACTTTGCATACAATAACATAATCATATGAATATTATGAATTAGGCAAAACTGATACCACTGTAGGAATATATATATATATATATATATATATATATATATATATATATATATATATATATATATATATATATATATAGATGCAAATAGCGGAATTTCATAAAACAATTTTCTAACATCTATCATAGGATCGCAAACATAATCAAACACATGAATCATTCAATATAGAGATTAAATATCAAACCTTTGTAGCGTGATTTCCCTGTTATTGTATGCAAGCCTGAAGATCCGAGATCCCCAAGTGTTGCTCCTCTAATCAGTCCACCAACTCCAGTTGAACACCAATGTTTGCTAGAATGGAAGAGAAGCAAATCTCTTGCTTTTGATGGTATAGGAGCCGGTTTAGAGGGAATAGTTTAGGATTTCACTTTCTCTCTATTGTGAAAAGAAACCGATTAATGAATTTATTACCTAAACCCTAATATTATATCCTATATATAATAGAAGAGTCATAGGCTAGTTAGGAAAACTAATTCTCCTCCTATTCTCTTTTGGACCGGCCCAACCCTAATCCTAAATGGATTTGAATTGCTTTTTCAACTTGTGCTATAATGTGTGACCACATAGGATTAATACATTTTAGTTGTAGGCCCAATCAATATTGTTCTATATATTAATCATATTTATTCTCTAGCAAGAAAATATGATTACTAAAATAATTAACTTTATTATCTTCATAATATAATTCCTATTGCAATCTAGTAATTGTCGAGGTGTCTAAGGACATATCCTTCAGTGAGCTTGTTAATTGCTAGTTGCTGAAATTTTATTCTTTTCTAGTTTTTTTCTCGAATCCATTGGATCACTTGTTAGTTGCTGAAACTCAAATCCTGCCACCGCCAAGGAGCTTCTGATTGCGGCCATTGCGATGCTAAAATCAAGGATTGACGGAACTTGATCTTCTTTAGAAACAAAATTTTATGGATATTGTTTTTTTTGGGAGAGAAGTGACAAATATTGTGGAGAGAAAATGAGAGAGGAATGATTTTAGGGGAGATGAAGAAGATGGGGAAATTATATAAATTTTCTGGTAAATGATATAAAAGTGAGTAATAATACCATCAATTTTTTTATATAAATGATATTATTTTTGTGTATTAATGATAATACAAAATGTTGAAAAATGATAATGAAATAAGGGAAAATGATACATGTTTACTGAAGAATGACAAAAAAAGTGAACAATAATGATATCCTTTATCTTATAAATGATATTAGTTTGTGTAATTGATAAGGGATATTACAAAGAGTTGGAAAATGATAATGAAATTATGGAAAATGATACAAGTTCGTTGAAAATGACACAAAAGTGAGTAATATCAACTTTGTTATAAATGATATTAGTTTGTGTAATAATGATAAGGTATATAAAAATTTGAAAAATAATAATAAAATGATGGAAAATGATGCAAGTATGCTGAAAAATGACATAAAAGTGAGTAATAATAATAACATTTCTCTTATAAATGATTTCAATTTGTGTAATAACCATAAAGTATTTAAAAAGTTGAAAAATAGTAATGAAATAGGGTAAATGATACAAATTTGCTGAAAAAATGACATAGAAGTCAATAAAAATGACATTAAACATATCCATAATAACATGCAAGAGTTTAATAAATGAAAAAAAATTCTAAGATGGCATGGAATACTTACATGATATGAAATATACCAATAATGACATGAACGAATTATAATGATATGAAAGAGTTATATTAATTGTCATATGTGAGATGTTGTTACATAATAAATAACAGTGCAACATGTTACACACAAAATGAAATTTTTAAAAATTTCTCATATGACAACAATGATTTTTTTTTTTTTTTTACATATATGTGTACGTTTATTTTTAAAAGTTGCACATTCAATTTATAATATATGGAGACTTTATGCACAAAGTTGATAAAAAATTTCTATGCCATTGAAAGCCACACGAAGCGCATATGATACCTTTCGATTTTCTTAGCGTCACCAAGTTCCTAGTTTATATTTCATATATGTTTTTCCCTACAAAATCCCTAAGATTATAAACATATATGATATATCTTTATATATCTGGAATGATTTTATACATCGTCCCTAAACATAAAGAATTCTATACTATACATGAAAATAAATCTTCTAGAAGGAAAAATAAAATCTTTTAAGAAAAGAAACCAAAATAGCGTGATTTTCTTTATCTTTTAATCTATTTATTTTTCTCTCATCCAACTCCATAATTCTAGGATAAAAGCAGCTGTTTTTACTAAAAACCCAGAGCACACAATACATTCTGTTGCCCTCTCCTATTACTTCTCAATTCTCTTAGGTAGTTGTCTTCTTCTCAAACAAAAGAAAAACCCTTTTGTTTTTTCCAAAAACCAAATACCAAAAAAAAACGCAATAATCTTTATAGTTTTCTACCACTCTTCTATGAATTCTTGTAAAAACCCATTTTCGTAGGATCCTTCATCATCACGTTACACTTTTATAAACTTCTTTTTTTTTCTTGTATATGTAACAAAAATCGCGCCTTTTGTTTCTTGTTCAAGAAACAGAGGAAAAGAAAGAGAAAAAAAAATACAAAAATGGAAGATGAAAATTTACAAAATAGTAGTAATGATAATAACAGAGAAGTGGAGCAAAAAGTTGCAATCTATAAACTTTTTAATTTCGCAGATTCAGTTGATATAATATTGATGATTGTTGGGAGTATTGCCGCCATTGCTAATGGAATTGCGCAGCCATTGATGACTCTTATTTTGGGTCAGATTATTAACTCTTTTGGTAGTGCTGATCCTCAACATGTTGTTCATGATGTTTCTAAGGTAAATTTATTTTTACCCTTTTCTTTTCATTTTATTCTCTCTAAAATGTGCATGATTTCGTTATTTTCTTGGAAACTTTTTTTTAGTTGTAATGGGTTTCTTTCTTCTACTTTATGGGTCTTTACTCTTTAATAATTAGGTTACTATTTACTGAATTTTGGTAACCATTTACAATTTATAGTAGAGTTAACTAATTTTGACAAATTTCTTAATTTTTTTGGAATAGTTCTTAGTTGTAGTCATAGTAGTATGAGCAATATCAATTATGAATAAAATTATATTTATAACTTCGTTATAAAAAAGAAGGATATATTAAAATCGTGGATGATGAAAGTCGTTGATAAACAACTTAAAAAGCTGAGTACAACAAGTATAATTTGATTTTTTCAAGGGTTAAAACTTAAGATTATTGGTTATTATGATCCCGAATAAATATAGAAGTACAATTTAATACACATATTTTGAACATAGTAACTTGTACACTTGCATGTTAATTAATTTTCAGGTAGCTTCATGTTATTGAGTATGTGTTGTAGTATAGAAACTAGTTATTAGGCCCGGGCTATGCCCCGGGTAAGAAAATTTTGATTTATTAATATTGTACTTTGATAATAGCACTAAATACTACTTGGTCTAGTGGTTAAAACTTTAGTGCATGAACTTGAGGCCACGGGATCAAATCCCTATACTATGCAATTTCTATTTTTTTTATTGTACATGGATTACATGATCTAAAACTCCCTAGGGAGAGCGCCACGTGGCACCGTTCCTGGTTTACGCACGCCTTTTAATATATTAGTATAGATATTTCAAACAAAATA
The DNA here is from genome assembly GCF_026745355.1 of Beta vulgaris subsp. vulgaris. Lineage (NCBI taxonomy): Eukaryota > Viridiplantae > Streptophyta > Magnoliopsida > Caryophyllales > Amaranthaceae > Beta > Beta vulgaris. Next base: position 20,927,515 of record NC_079209.1, read on the forward strand.
AATTTCTGTTTTGAATATAGTGATAAAAAATGTCTAGCATACAAGTATAAGTGTTGAACATAGAAATTTACTTTTCTATTATAATGCTTAAAAATTTTGCTTATAAGTTTGATATTTTGGTACAGAACAATGCTCATTATGTTCGTAGGACTATGAAATTAATTCACAGAGTATCTGGAACTATATGGTTACCAAAATTTGTTTTGCAGTGTCTTCATATTGATTTCTTTTTGTTGCAATCTTTACATTGACAACGGTAAAATAAAATAGATATATTGATTAGTTACCTTTAGAGCATGCTTTGATTGAAGGTAATATATTTAAGGGGGTAATTTTTTACGCCAAAGATAAGTTATATATAGCTACCTACCATCCCTAGGGTAAATGGGTAATGTATTATATTATCCTCACACTTCTTCCACATCTTCCTCCTTACAGTATGAATTTCTTCTACTGCCACCAAAATTTACCTTCATTATTTTCTCACTTTTTCTCCATTACCCCTCAATGCATCAACCATAGTTCAAGCATGCCGAGCCTGTGAATTATTATTGGCATTATTCCCTGCTTCTTTATTCATTTGGAAAGTTGGAGGACAAGTTAATCAATAATTTCTTACAAGTAATATATATTCATAAAATTTTGATAACTTTTATTCCATGATCTTATTCTTAATAATTCTTAACAACAATTAAAGAAAGAAGTAGACGTACGTATTAACTGTCAAAGTTAATTCTCAAAAAGCATAGGCCACAATTCATATGAAAAGAAGGGGACACCAACGTAGTACTCTTTTCATTTTAGACTTACTTTTTAACACTAAGGCATGTACTTGCTTGTCAAAGGATCAACTTAATTGAAAGTTTAAGCTGATGGTTGGAGTCTCAGGAATAGTTTAATACTCTATCACATCCTTTCTGTGGATTTTGCACAGGCCTCCCTTGTACGGTTGTACCTGATGCTAAATATATATTCCGCGCACTTAGAAAGGAGGGGGTGGATGAGATTTGAACCCGTGATCTTTATGTCACGCAGGCTCCGATACCATATCAAAATACCAACTCAATCAAAAGCTTAAACTGATGGTTGGAGTCCCATAAATAATTTAATACTCTATCATTGCTGAAGATATCAATATATAATCCATTAAGATGTTGAGAATTACTATAGTGCTAAATTGCTAATAGAGACCAAACGAGGATTAGTGTTCATTTGAAGTTCTATACATTCTTGGTAAGGGAATTTGAAGTTCTATACATTATTTAAAAAGATCCATAAGGATTTATTTTCTTTTGCTCTTCTCTTTTCTTAGCTTTCCTATTGTTTAAGGACTTTTTGGCATAAATCCGCAAACTTGGCTTGAAAATAAAGTTGTGTTTGTTGGTGAGTTCATAGTACAATATAAAGCATGCAAATTAATTCAGAAAATGACATTTGGACTCAACAAATATGATTTTGCTTCAAAGGAAAGATACTTGAAAAGATAGATTACGTTAATTTTATTCATAATATACACGACTATTCTTCATAAATCATCCTAAGATTTTAGCCGTCACTGTTGATTAAGTAATGTCTAACTAACAGCAAAACTATGCGTTACTCACCTATATCTTGATGAGCAAAGATTCATTTTGACTTGGATTAGGTTACTTGGGTATGGTCAATTCTAAGGTCAAACTAGTTTTTCAACGCAAAATTATTTTTAAATTGAGTTAAGAATGAAAATTAGATGTCCATGCAGAAAATGGCTGTATTGAACGACTGAACTCTTAAAAAAAGTTTCATTTTGGGATATTAAATATTATGAATATTGAAATAAACCTGTGTGATATTATATCATTGACTAGGTTTATTCAAAACTGATAAACTTCAAATAAGAAGTTCATTTTGGGACAAGAGAAGAGGATTAAAAGCATCTAACTTTTTATTATAATTTTACTTCATGAGTTGTTTTAATTTGTAGTTACAATGAAGTATATGTACTTTTAAACTATTCATAAACAATCAGAACATTGCTATTGCGAAAAAATATGGAGGAAGTACTAAATTAAATGGGAGTTCAATGATAGTGCTCTAGTGCTAATTGTAAGGCCAGGGATTCAATTCTTATTGGCCCTATGTCTCGTCCTTGTGGTTGGGTTTTATGTGTTTTTTTTTCTCATTTGTGTACAGTATCAAGTGAGCATTTAAAAGTTATGATCTCTTTATTTTTTCAGCAGGAAAGATAATTAGTCTAAAAATCAATCCATTTAGGCTACTAATTCATAGGACACATTAGCTTATAAGTTGGGTACAAGTCCAGAAGTAAATGTCCCAACTTATTATTGAGATGAGAATATAAATCTGTGCTAGAAATCGAGGCAGTAGTACATTGACCTACCACCTCTTCCTCCTTATAAAATGAGGAGTTTATATATTTGCACCCCACATCGAATTATCCCTTCTCTCCCAATGGAGTAAATCAAAAAGAAAAAGTAGAGGAAAAAAAAGAGTATCACTATCATTCACTCATAAAACTTTTTATTTCTGTCAATTGTTTGTGCGTTCCTAGGTCCATGTTTATGAAGTTTAGTATGAAAGAAACACTAATGAAGAAGAAAAAACTAGGAGAAAGACAGATCATTTAATGAACTACAATCCACTTAATGAAAGGGACAAGATTCTTCCAGGGTGTTTAAAAACTTGAGATTTTGACGACTCACTAAATTTTGAAATTTTTTTCTTTTGTCTTTTCCTTTTTTTGGGCGGTGTAACAATACTCATAACCAATATAGCTATGAGAAGATCTATCATAGTACTTGTTGTTCTGGGAAGTTGGATCCCTCTAAGCATAGGTAGGAAAATAAGTTTTTCACATTAGTGGCCGACATGAATCAAAGGGTGTATGTGGCATGTTTTAGTGGGATCACACCACCAACAATGGCCTTGCTGCACTTGAATCAGAAATTACTACTATTTACCATGCTCTATTTCATCATGATTATGCTTAATATCTTTTTTACATGTTCTTTGAAATTAATATTCTAGAGGGCCTTTCTTGTTAATCTCATTGATTGATTATTTTTTAACTCATGACTTATGTGTTTGATATTTAAAGTATATATATCTCTATTATATAAGTGAAGGGGAGAAAGATAGGTGTCCTCTCATAAAAAGTCTAAGATACCCTTAATGAAATTAAATTGTTATATAAATCTTTTTTTCTTGCTACTTGTCATATATATTGAACAAGTTAATAATGAAATTGAATTTGAAATTTCAATTAAATACTAAATTAAGGAGAATGATTTCCTCTTATTACCTACGTATAAAAAAAATTATTCAAAATTTAAATTGATAATATGACTTGATTGACACGATTAGAATAAAACTTGAATTTCATATTAATGATTATACTCATAATAATTATTCTTCGGTTATCTCTATTGTATAAATCAAACTCTTTTCGACATTTGAACCTTATACATAAATTATTCCACCTTATTTCAGCACAAACTTTCTTCTAATGTATATTTTTTTTCTTGATAATATATATGAATAATGATGAACAAATAACTAATAAAACCAATGAAACATTAATTTAAGAAAAATATAGTAAAAAGTTAACAATAATTATAAATGTTTCGAATCAAATTTTTTATAACACTGATAGATAACTAATTGAGAAAAACAAAAAAAAATATTAATAAAACCTGCATGTATAGCGTGCAAAAAATGCTAGTAATTAGTAATATCGACAGGACTATATAAGATTTTGAGTATCACCTTGACAAGAATTTATTAACGTATACAAATACTCCTCGTGATACTCTATACTTATTTTTTCTTCATTTAGAATCTTTATGAAAGAGGAAATCTACTATTTCCTTTTTTTCATACTTTGATTTTTATGATCAAATTTTGAAAATTTTTACTTTAAAGATTTAAAAAAATTAAGTAATTTGTATTCAATCATTATTAAACGATTTTCATCACAAAATTTTATTTTATTAAATTAATTTCTTATAATTATACTAACATAAAATTCAAGAAAATCATAGTCACAGTTAGTTATTCAAGTTGGTGAAAAACAAAATGAAAGCAACAAAAAATTAAGGTAACCAAACTAACTTTAAAGAATATGTCCTGTATAAGCTAAGGTTGAGGAGAAAGGTTGTTACTTATGATTAAGTTCGAAATTATAGTTACTTTTGATTTGTCAAAACTTCTTATTTCATTTACATTAGATTTTCCATTATTTATGTTTGTGATTTGATTGAAATTTAGCTTTGTTTATCTTTCAGCAAAAGATGAGCTACAAAGTGAAGTGACTAAAAAAGGCTCATTTTACAGCTCAACTCAATCAAGAAATAATCGAGGGCAAGGAGTGATAAAACACAGTAACTAATAATCATTACTCTTTTTTATCTCTTCAAAAGGCTATCATAAAATTTGACAATAAGAGATGAATAAATACTTTATTTAATACAGTAGTGAGCACCACATAAAAATACTCCTATTTTGTACATGAATAAATTCTGAAATTAAATGCTTAATATTCCCATCATAAAATAATGTAGTCCCCATTACTGAATAATGCCAACTAAGGGAAAAGAAAGAGAATGATTATCCATATTTGTCGAGCCAAAGAAACCATACTAAATGTAGTGAAGTGCTGAAAAAAGATGGTTACAACTAAAAAGTTGTACTATATTTGTTACTTGCTCACATAATCTTTGATTATTATTCTCTGACAATCTTCCAAACTCCAAAGAGTGTTCCACTTAAGTATTCTACTTTCTTTTTTTACTTTAAAAGATCATGTTAGTTGTCTCATTCGTTTGTTATCCCAAGTATAATTCTACAAAATCGATATCCTGCATTATTTTTTTTTTAGGGTTTATCCCAAGTATGATTCTTCAAAATCAATATCTTGCATGAATCTTTTTAGGTTAATTAATACTTGAACAGTGATATCTTATTCGCAATATGAGAATGGTTACAGGAAGCAATTTGCCTAAAATGTACTTTCATAGTTTTCTAGTGTAAGAGTTTCGTTTACTTAGAGAACTTTAACTCAACTTATGTCCATTATCATAGAGAAGTTATGTTATTAGGGCCAAAAATTAACTCTGTTGCAAAAGAGTGTAAAATAGATGCTTTATTTTCAGTATAGACAACTTTATGGTTTAAACCTGTGTTATTACTTGAATTTCTTATTTTAGTCAAGTATCCATGCAAAATCCTCGACACCTAAAATCATGAGAAAAAAATCATAAATAGACAAGTTGAACGCTTATACACGTACTAATTTCTGTAATGGGTACTCGAGTCCAAGTGATGTAGGCCAAAGTATTAGCCAGTTAGCATTTTACAGAACGAATTGCTAATTACTAGCTGATTTTTTGCCATTTGGTTATTGCAGGTATCCTTGAGTTTTTTATACCTGGCTATATATACTGGCATAGCTTGCTTCCTACGTAAGTACCATCTGATATCAAGTCCATCCATAATTACTCTAATCCTCGAAGCAATTCAGCAAATGCATAACTATCTGCACCTACTCAATAACAGTTCATTTACATGATCATGGACGTTTGGCTTGTCTTTAGGCTTTTAGTGATGTTTTTCTGTTGGACCATTGTTCATTTCTTTTTCCAAAAAAGGCACTCTATATCACTCCCAAAATAGGGAAAAGAAAATATGAAAAACCTTTCTCATCTGAAAATTTGTAAAAAATTTGATTAAAGTTGCATATTCATATGCAATTATTGTTAGCAATACATGTACATGTGCAATAACTATGCAATACATATGTTGGTATATGTGCAAAACAGTTGAAAACAAAGAAGTTTTGTACACCAATGCTATCACTTTCTATTATCAAATACGATGTATATTTGTTGTGTGACTTGTGTCATACTTCAATGTGTTTGTGAAACTTTCTGTACAAAGTGAATATAATACCTTCATTTTCTATGATCTTGATTTTAATTATCCTATACCAAATTGATAATAGAGGTAACATGCTGGATTGTAACTGGAGAAAGACAAGCAGCAAAAATTCGAGGTCTCTATTTGAAGACGATTCTAAGACAAGATATCGCCTTCTTTGACACGGAAACAACTACGGGAGAAGTTATCAGTAGAATGTCTGGGGACACGGTTCTCATTCAGGATGCCATGGGTGAGAAAGTTGGTAAGTTTATACAGTTAATGGCAACATTCGTTGGAGGCTTTGCCATTGCTTTCATTAAAGGATGGCTTTTAGCCTTGGTTTTGCTGGCATGCATTCCTGCCCTTGTTATATCTGGTGCTACCATGGCAATGTTGATGATGAAGATGTCAAGTCGCGCTCAACTGGCCTATGCTGAGGCTGGAATTGTTGTGGAGCAAACTGTTGGCGCCATCAGAACAGTAAGTTTTTTTTCTTGAGAGTTGAGAGTTGAATTATATGCATCACTTACTTCTTGTTTACACTAATTAAAATTTTCTCTTTTTTTTCCTCGATGTATATGGTTTAGGTTGCATCATTTACAGGTGAAAAAGATGCAATTAAAAAGTATGATAACAAGATTTTAATTGCATATAAAGCTGCTGTCAAGCAAGGGCTAGCCTCAGGATTAGGGCTTGGATCATTGATCTTCATAATATTATCCACTTATGCTCTTGCCGTATGGTATGGAGGCAGACTTATCATAGAAAAGAATTACAACGGTGGACAAGTCCTGAATGTTATTATGGCCATGATGACTGGTGGAATGTAAGTCTTTTCTTATCCACCTTTTCTTTCTCTAGAAAAATGGTAGAATTAAAAAGTATAAGCAAATGGTGTTCCACAAATAATTTTCTTTTAGTCTCCAATCAGTGTGTAATCAACCAAAAGCAACCAACAAGTGATCTGATCAGCTGATAAAAAGGCTGTTCCAGCTGATAAACAACCAACCCTAGAAATGCAGCAAAACTTGTTGATATCTTACTTTTGTTTCAAATGAAATAAAGAGAAAATTTACATAAAAAGAATGACACAAATGATGAACCAAAACATTGACTCGAGTTTGGGATTTTGATATACTTCTATTAAAACAGGTCACTGGGACAGACATCTCCATGTCTAAATGCATTTGCAGCAGGGCAAGCAGCAGCATACAAGATGTTTGAAGCAATACATAGGAAACCAAAAATAGATGCCTCCAGCACTGAAGGGATGGTTTTGGAAGACATTAGGGGGGATATTGAGCTAAAAGATGTATATTTTAGGTACCCAGCGAGGCCTGATGTGCAGATATTTGCAGGATTTTGTTTGCATATAACTAGTGGAACAACTGTTGCTCTAGTTGGACAAAGTGGGAGCGGAAAATCTACAGTTGTAAGCCTCATAGAGAGATTTTATGATCCTGATTCAGGTGAAATTCTCATTGACGGAGTTAACTTAAAGCAGCTTCAGTTAGCTTGGATTAGACAGAAGATTGGTTTAGTGAGTCAGGAACCTGTGCTCTTTACTACTACATTAAAAGAAAACATAGCATATGGAAAGGAAGATGCCACTGACAATGAAATTCGGACTGCTATTGAGCTTGCTAATGCTGCAAAATTTATTGATAAGCTTCCAAAGGTAACATAATTTATTTTCTAGGACTTGTTCATAAGTTCTCGTCCTGAAGTCTTCCAAAATTATACTGTAATATGCGAAGTGGAAAGTTTTGTACGTTTTTGGGAAAAGTGACTGGCATTTCAGAGAATTTGCGTAAAAACTCTACCCCCTTCCCGCAGACTTTTGCAATAATATCCAAAATGTCATCATGTTATGCACAATTTTGCAAAATTATCCAAAATGTGACTATTTTGCTTCACCACTAGCCAAAGAGCAGGTTTAAGATAGATGTTTTGTTTGTTTTATGCAGGGTTTAAACACAATGGTAGGGGAGAGAGGAACTCAACTTTCTGGTGGTCAAAAGCAAAGAATAGCCATTGCTCGAGCTATTCTTAAAAATCCAAAAATCCTCCTCCTTGATGAGGCTACTAGTGCCCTTGATGCTGAATCTGAACGCATTGTGCAAGATGCACTTGACAGAATTATGACAAATAGGACCACTGTTATAGTTGCACATAGATTGACTACCATCAAGAATGCTGATATGATCGCAGTTGTTCATCAAGGAAAAATCATCGAAAAAGGTACGACACCAAGTGCCCTTTCTACTTATATTTATTTTCTTTTAGCATAGTAATAAACACAACCTGGATTTTGTTCTTCAAATTAGAGTTCTCCACCATGAAGGTGAAACTTCAATTTGGGGAACGGTTATACATATATAAGCTCCACAAAGCAATTAAGAGAGTGTTTGATTAGTTGGGGAAAACATTTTTCTAGAGAAGCAGTCTTCCATTAATCCATTGTAAATGTTTTCCCTTCAACCAAACAAATCCTTGATGGAAAATCTGACTATATAGTAAATGATCAGGTTCTCATGAAGAGTTGATTAAAGACCCGGAGGGGGGTTATTCGCAACTGGTGAGACTTCAAGAAGGAGCCAGAGAACAAGAAGCTTCTCTTATGGATCCTATTAGTCTTGATATGAGTCCACACCTCGAAAGGGCGATGAGCAGATCAGCAAGTCAAAGATTTTCAATGAGGAGATCAAGAAGTAGGGGTTCCTCTAGCGGCAGACACTCCATTTCCATTAGCTTTAATGTCCCTGGTCCTGTCAATATTCAGGAGACTAATGAAGGGGACTTTTATGATGATATTGATCATGATTGTGAGAGAACAAATAAACCTGAAGAAGAGAAAAAAAGAGAGAAAAGTAGAAGTGTATCAATGAGACGTTTGGCTTACTTAAATAAGCCAGAAGTTCCAATCCTGCTGCTCGGAAGCCTTGCTGCTTCAATACACGGGGTTATCTTTCCTTTGTTTGGGTACCTTATCTCGTCTGCCATCAAAATATTCTATGAACCAGCGCATTTGCTTCGCCATGATTCAACAAAATGGGCACTTGTTTATGTGTCTTTAGGTGTTGCTAGTTTGATAGCAATACCTTTCCAGAATTTTCTTTTCGCAATTGCAGGAGGAAAACTTATTCGAAGAATTCGTCTAATGACCTTTGAGAAGGTTGTTCACCAAGAAGTTAAATGGTTTGATGATCCCGCCAATTCAAGGTTTGCTAATTCTATTAGTAATAGTAAGTACTCTCTTTGTCCCATAATAAAGTTCCCATTTGCTATATTCAAAGTCAAACATCATAGTTTTTACCATAAATTGTCACCTAGAGATTGTGTAAGAAGTTAATGGGAACTTCACTATGGGACGGAGGGAGTAGTTTGATTGCATAAAAATTCAAATAACTAACTTCGCTACTAATTCTTGTGATTAGTGGAGCAATTGGTGCGAGATTATCAACAGATGCTGCAAACGTTAGGAGCCTCGTAGGGGATCAGTTAGCCTTAATCATGCAGAATATAGCAACAGTAATCGCTGGTCTTGTAATAGCTTTCACTGCTAATTGGATTCTAGCACTCATTATTCTAGCCGTGGCACCCCTTATGTTTGCTCAGGGGTATCTTCAAGGCAAATTCATGAAGGGATTCAGCGCTGATGCTAAAGTTAGTCTTGACAAACTTTCCATTTCTTCTCTTTTTTGATTGTGATTTCCAAACTTATAATTTCGTATCTCATGTAATTTGTAGATCATGTATGAAGAAGCAAGCCAAGTTGCAAATGATGCAGTTGGGAGTATCAGAACTGTAGCATCTTTTTGTGCAGAGAATAAGGTGATGGATTTGTACAAGAAGAAATGTGAGGCTCCAGTAAAAAGTGGGGTTCGTTTAGGACTCATTAGTGGTTTAGGCTTTGGTTTCTCTTTCCTCGCCCTATACTGCACAAACGCCTTCTGCTTCTACATCGGGGCTATCCTAATTCACCATGGTAAAGCTACATTTGCACAAGTTTTTCAGGTAAAACAACACGGCTCATTTTGCTGCCATCACCCTTGTTTTCTTATACTTCTTTTTTTCTTTTTTCTTTTTTGTGGTGTTTTCTGGTCTGATGAACAATCTTGTGCTGTAGGTTTTCTTTGCATTAACAATCTCAGCAGTAGGATTGTCCCAAAGCAGCAGCATGGCTATGGACAGGAACAAAGCCAAGGATTCGGCTGTCTCGATCTTCAAGATTGTTGATAGCAAACCTAGCATTGATTCAAGCAGCAATGAAGGGATAACACAGGAAGATGTGAAGGGTGATATCGAGTTCAGTCATGTTAGCTTCAGATATCCCACTCGGCCAGATATCCAAATCTTTAGTGACTTGTGCTTGTTCATTCCATCTACCAAGGTATTCATATCGTACTCCACTCAACTCCTGTTGGGTAAAAAACATTTGTCTGTAAAATGATTTTCCCATTTCCTCTGTAAAAGGATGGAAAACATATTCCTTTTCAAAGAAGGAATGCCACATTTTCCTCCCAATTCCATGAACTTTTTCTCTCTTCTCCTGCCCATCCTCTTCCCTTCATATTTATTTTTCTTCTCAAATTTTCTCATAAAGAACCAACTGCAGGAAAATGTTTTAAAATTGCGTTTTCCTTGCAGAATTCTTTTTACATAGAAAATCATTTTCCTGAAAATGCATCTAGTCCGATCAAATAGGGTCTTAACCTTTATATTCTAGGTCGTTTCTAAAACCACTACATTTTTGAAGAAAAACTTGACATCTTTTGGTTATATAGATCTGTTAACCTTGACATATCTTTTGGTTTTATATATAAAGTATGATTTAGGCATATGTCTCCTGTTTCTAATTTCATATATATCATTCTGTTGCCAACTTGTAGACCGTTGCACTTGTGGGAGAAAGCGGAAGTGGAAAATCGACAGTGATCAGCATGATCGAGAGATTCTACGAACCAGACAAAGGTCGTGTTTTCCTAGATGGGGTAGAGCTACAAAAGTTGAAGCTAAGTTGGCTTAGACAACAAATGGGGCTAGTAAGCCAAGAGCCAATTCTGTTCAACGAGAGCATACGTGCTAACATAGCCTATGGAAAGCAAGGAGAAGCAATCGAGAATGAAATCATCGAGGCTGCAAAATCTGCCAATGCACACAACTTCATCTCAGGACTCCCACAAGGCTATGACACCTCAGTAGGAGAGCGAGGGGTACAGTTGTCAGGTGGGCAGAAGCAAAGGATAGCCATCGCCAGAGCAATTTTAAAGAATCCTAAGATTCTTTTGCTCGATGAAGCTACTAGTGCACTTGATGCAGAGTCTGAACGTATCGTGCAAGATGCTTTGGATAGTGTAATGTTGCATAGGACTACTGTGGTTGTTGCTCATCGGTTAGTCACTATTAAGAATGCCGATATTATTGCTGTTGTCAAGAATGGTGTGATTGCTGAAAAGGGTAAACATGATGAGCTTATGAGAATACCTGAAGGAGCTTATGCTTCATTAGTTTCTCTTCATGCAACTGCTGCTTCCAGCTCATAATAGAGTTCACTTTTGATGTAATTCTGACAAGTTTTTGTAAACACTAGAAGTTATGTAAAATTTACTTGAAAGTCTCATATATTGTCTTTGGCTCTTTGCTCTTCTTAATTAATTTTTTCCCAATTACTCTTGATTTTATGATTCATTTGTGTAATAGACTAATAGTGATGATATAAGTGCACAACCAAAGTTGTCAAAGTGCAGGCAGCAAAAACAAATAAGACAATGGTTACTCTGAAATTGTAAAATTTTTTTGATGGATGATAAGATAGATTATAAATCGTAATGAGTTAAGTGCCGGAATTATTTTTAGTCTAGTAGACTACATTACTCGGACTTTATGAAGTGTATCATGTCGCTAGTATTGAGTATCCAACATGAGTACGTGAGATGGAATGAAAGAATTTGTATATCAGAGTGTTATGCGGAAGCGTTTAATTAACCAAAACAAGCATGCACAACTACCAAGCACCCAAACAAGAACACAAGAAAACGAATAAAGAACACACAGATTTAACGAGGTTCATCGGTGGGCTCTTAATAAACCTTTGATTGAGGTGGCTAGAACGGAACCCCCGGTTCAACTCCAAGATGTCACGGTTCGAGAAATGTGGGATAAGAACACTGGATGGAAGTGAGAGATATTCGCGAACTTTCTAAATAAGTAGGAATTAGGCAAAATTGCGGCTCATGATCTCATAGAAGATGAAAAGGTAGTGGATGAGATTTTCTGGAATGGAGCTCCCTCGGGAGGCTTTACTCTAGCATCTGCTCTAAAACTAATTCGAAACAAGTCGGAGCCCGATATTGATGAAGTGCGAGGGTGGAAGAGTATGTGGGGTGTAAATGTCCCGCAACGAATCCGATTTTTCATATGGTTGGCGAGTCAGGATCGACTCATGACAAATGGTAATCGGTTTATTCGGAGATTGACGGAGAACCCTCGATGTTTGTGTGTGGAGAGATTGAGGAGCACTCGCTCCATTAGTTGCGCGACTGTCCAGCTGCGAAGCGAGTTTGGAGGCAGCTTGGAGTAGATACTGATGATTTGGGTTGGAGGCTCCCTTTGAGAGATTGGTTACTAGGGAATATAGAAAAACGTAATCTACGTAATGATGAGGCGTGGCCGCAGATTTTTAGTGTGGCTTGTTGGTGGCTGTGGCGTTGGAGAAATGAGTGTTGTTTTAATAATGATACACGCATACCCATGGACCAGGTGAGCTTTATTTTTGCTAGAGTAAAGGAGGTACGGGAAGCTGGTGTGCGGGAACAATGTCACGTCAGCGGACATGGTGCAAGAAGGCAGGAGGTGTATGTGAGGTGGCAGTATCCGAGTCAGGGGTGGGTTCGTTTGAACACGGATGGGGATTCGAAAGGGAACCCAGGTAAAGCGGGAGTGGGTGGAGTAATTCGTGGCCATCGTGGGGAATTGTTTGAAATTTTTGCTGCGAATTGTGGAGAATGCTCGTGTACTCGAGCGGAGTTGCTCGCGGTTATGAGGGGTTTAATTGTGGCCTGGAATGGAGGACATAGGAAAATTGTTTTGTCGGTAGATTCGGAGGTAGTTGTTCGTTTGTTAGAAGGGGATCCACCCTCTAACTCTCCCTATATTCATATTATTCGTAAGTGCATTGCCCTCATCCGAAACCATGATTGGGTGGTGAGAGTGGAGCATTGTTATCGTGAGGCTAACCGAGCGGCGGATTGGCTTGCGAACTATGGTGTCCAGCTAGGGGTGAAGTTCGAATTGCTTGAGGCGGTCCCGAAGGACCTTCGAACCGTTTTATTGGAGGACCTTGGGGGAGTTGCGTGGCCTCGTATGGTGTCGGATCAGCGCTCTTCAGATGTGGGGATCTAGCTATTGGTTTGTGTATAATAATGTAGGAGTTAGTGTCTGGAGTCTGTGTTAGTTTCTTGTTTGGTTTTCGTAGTTCTTGTTTCTCCTTCTTCATTTTCTTGTTTTGGTTAGTTTCCTTGTCTTAGCAGTTCCTTTTTTTCTTCTTTATCTTTGTATTGGGCTTGTCCCTCTTTCCACACCAAAAAAAAAAAAAGATTTAACGAGGTTCACTATGAATCTCAAATACTCTCTAATCTTCTATATTGTGTTTAAGCTAATCTCTCTGATATTTTGTGGTTATACTCTCTAAATATGAGTTAACATATTTATATGTAGTCTAAAATATAAGCCCTAATTTGTCGAGTCTAAACCGAGCGAAATCGCCTTCGCGTGCAGCGGGGTCCGCGACTCGCGTCGCACCCCGCGACAGATGTCGCACCTCGCTACCAGCCTCGACATAGCGAGCGAGATGAACCTGTTGGGGACGCGTCGCACCCCGCGACAATGGTCTCACCTCGGAACGAGCCTCACAACAGCGCGAGCGACAGAACTGTTGGGCGTCGCGTCGCACCCCGCGACCATGGTCGCACCTTGCGACCCAGTTGGGTGCTGCGATGCTGCGTCGATCAAGTCACATCCTCACACAGAGAAATGTTTTGGTATGTCTTGCATGTTTCTCCTTAACCTGCAAATTTTTTTAAGCTAGTTGGTTTTCGATCACAAAAAGCACACTACTCCAGCATAATTGCATAATAATCAACTCTGAAATAATTCGAAAACGAGTCGATATGACGTTGGGAAATATGGAGGCATGGATTCAAGATGTCGTGCGATCGTAATTTATGGTAAAGTCGTGCTAATAATCCGTTAATAGGAGTGATGTATTTGATCACGCTAGTTTTCAGCTTTCGATCGTGTTGTTTCAAATCGCGTAACTCATGTTAACATCAAATTGGTTTTGCTACATGATACAATTAATTACTACAATTATGTTTTTCCCTCTTCTATTATAAGTTTGTAACACACCCATGTGTGTAAGTTCAGTTTTCGTAACTAAACTAAATTCGGTCTTCACATTTCAAGTTCAAATCCAATCTAAAATGCATGCCAAACTATACTGATATTACCAAACTAAAACCAAAACGAACTCAAAAAACCGAAATTCTTTATGATGTAAAAAAATTGTTTCCAAATCTAACAAATACTACGAATAATTCCAAGTTTTAAATCAACAAACATAGAAGAATTACTTCAAGTCACAACTAAAGCTTATAATTGAAGTACTCGAACTAAAGATTATTGATAAAAATTAACAAAAAAAAATGAAAAAATATAAACAAAATGCAATATGTTATTCGGTTCTTCCTCTATAAAACATGCAGATTGTCTTCTTCCTCTCGAAAACATTCATTATATATTTGTATCCCCCTTTCTTTGTCTATTTCAAGCTCCCAATTCAAAGTCCACGATAAAAGTATCAAGAACCATAAATGGAGTCATGAGAGGGAATGAGCTAAGAGAGAAACAGAGGAGAGAGAGAGATACGAGATGATAGGAGAAAAAGATGCACCCAGGGACATAATTAAGAAACCATAAAACCCTCTGTTGGCGCATGATAAGGTGAATAGCTATTCTGCGCTGTTGTTTGGTTATGGATTGAAAAAAGAAGAATCTCGGGCATGCGAGCAGCTTGTCGACTCCGGGGAACTCTAGTAATGGGATCAATCATCAAAAAGCAACTTTTGGCAGATTCGGTAAAGGAAACTAATGGAACAGTAACAAATGTTTCTTTGGAAAAGGAGAACCAGATTCAAACTCTAGTAACTCATGTTTCTTTGGAAAAGGTGAACCCGATTCAAGCTCTGACAAGGGAAGCTGTACAACTAAAGTGGAAGAGTTTTACAACCCAATCTTGTATCTCTAACAAAGGTATGGGATTAAAATTTGTTTCCCATGTTATTGTGAATGGTGCACGCAGTGCTAAACTTGATAAAATTGAGGTTGAACGTCAAAGTGAGTGCTGGGTAAATATTGTTGTGAGTCAAAATCCAACATTAACCTCTATTACTCAATATGTCAATACTCAGTGGCATCTGAAAGAGGAACCAACTATTTCTAAGCATGATAAGGGATTCTTCATTATTAGGCTTAAATCTAGGGAGGAAAGGGAAAATGTGTTGTTTTCAGGGCCTCACTTATTCTTTAGCAAGCCAGTGATAGTTAAACATTGGTGTGCAAATTTTAATTTTCATGATGAGATACTTTAGTTATCCCTATTTTGATAAAGTTCCCAAATTGACCTTTAAATTGCTGGGGGAAGATTCATTGAGTAGAATTGGCAGTATACTTAAGATTCATATGTATGCTGATGAATGCACTAATAAGGGGTTGAGGGTTTCTTTTGCTCGTGTTCTGATTAACTTAGATGTGATCCAAGATATCCCTAGAGAAGTGATTGTGGAGGATCCTAATGGGAATAATTTTAAACAAAAAGTGGTAGTTGACTGGTTACCACCTTTCTATAAGAAGTATCAAATGATAGTCCATAATTGTAATGTTAAAAATACTACTCATGGTCCTACTAAAGTTACTCACAAGTGGGTGCCTAAGAAAGGACCTAAAGTTGGTAAGAACATAGATGTTGTTGTTCAAGGGATAAGCTCATAACCTATTATTGTTGTAACTGAGGAATTAGTGAATTACACTGAAGTGATTCCTACTCACTCAGCTGACCCTATTATTGTTGATATCATAACTCCAGTTTCCACACCTGCTGCTGCTTAGGATAAAGTGACAGAGGATTGTGGGGCTTGGAAAATGGTTACAAGGAAGAACAAAGATAAAGGAAAAATGTTCAAAGTGGGGTACACTTACAATTTGGCTCAGGATTACCTGGGGGTACTAAGGGACCTAACTCCTATTTGTCATAATGATTGTGGCAAGTTGGAATGTAAGGGGTATGAATGACCCCTTCAAAGTGAAGGAAATCAAAAAAATTCTTCACTCTCAACATGTTACCATTTGTGCATTGCTGGAAACAAGGATCGTGCTTCATAATAAAATGAAAATTCAGAAGAAATTGGGTCATAAGTGGAGTTGGGTTTGTAACTATGATGCTTGATCTCCTAAAGGTGGAATTTGTTTAGGTTGGGTGAAGAGTGAAGCTAAGGTGATGCTTAAGTTCACTACAGAAAAATTGATCATTGTTGAAGTCCAAGTTAGCAATGGCTCTCATCTGTTTCACTTTGCCGCTGTTTATGGGCTTCACACAATTCTGGACAGGAAGAATCTTTGGTCAGAGCTTGGTAATTTTATTACCAATATTCAGACGCCTTGTATCATGATGGGAAACTACAATGTTGTGAGTCATGTGGTTGAGAGATTACAGGGGACTGATATGTGAGTCATGCTGAAACCATTGACTTTTGCAATTGTATGGTGGATAATCAGTTGGCTGAAGCTCCCTCTGCTGGTGCCTTTTATTCTTGGAAGAATAAGGGTCTTGGTATGAATAGAATCTCATGTAGAATTGATAAAGCTATAGTCAATTGTGCTTAGATTACTCTCAATGCTGATGTTGTTATAAAGTATCTTCCTGCTGGTGTTTCAGACCACACTCCTCTTTTATTTGCTCTGGAAAGTTCTCAGAATGAAGGGGGGGAATATTAGGTTTCTCGATTTTCTGGCAGATCAAGATGGGTTTATTGAAGTAGTGCAAAGAGCTTGGGATTCTAGTTATTGCAATTATAAAATGAAGAATGTTTGGGAGAAGTTGAGGGTTGATAAGCATGCTCTTAAGGATTTTCATGCCAAAAGTTTTTCCAAATCTCACTGTAAAGTGGAGGATCTTAGGAAAAAAAATTTGTTGCAATACAAGCTTTGCCTGATTTGCATTATGATGAAACTTTGCAAGCTGGAGAAAAGGATACTCTAGAGCAGTTTAAGGAGTGGTCTCACATTGATGAGAGCTTTTTGATTCCGAATTCCAGAATATATTTATTATATATGGAAAATTCCAACTCCAAATTTTTCTTTACATCTGTCAAAGTGAGAAATGCTAGAGCAGTTTAAGGAGTGGTCTCACATTGATGAGAGCAGTTTAAGGAGTGGTCTCACATTGCTAGTAATCTGGAATGATTAGTGATAATAAGGCTAGTCCTAAGGCCTTATTTATAACTTGGCTGATGCTTCATGGTAGATTGTCAACTAAGAGCAGACTTTGTGAATGGGGGTTATTGGAAGACAGTACATGTGTATTGTGTTTAAATGCTAGTGAAACTAGCTCTCATTTATTCTTTGATTGTCCAGCTTCCAATCAGTTGTGGAAAATTTGCCTCCATCAGATTGGTATGGCTAATCATTCCAGATTACTAGCAGGAGATGTTCAAGCCCTTGCTGCTGCTGCTCATAAAAAGAATCCTCACAACCAACTGTTACTGATGCTCTATGTAGAAACAGTTTATCATATATGGCAGCAACGCAATCAAGTTGTCTTTGGGAAGGATTGTCTGTCACCTAGGCAAAGCTTTAAACAGATTGTATTTAAGGTTGCTTGTAGATGTAATGATGTGCTTAGGCAAATGCTTATTGTATGAGTTTATTGCTTGAATGATGTGTAGGGCTGGACTATGATTGGTTTCTCCAAACCCTTCCTAGAAGGTGGGGGAGTCTCCTTTCTTGTTTGTTAAGCCCTTGTAGTTCCTTTTGGTTGTACCTCTTTTTTTTGGTTATCAATACCAACTTTGAATTGCCAAAAAAAAAAAGAAACAAGATTTCTTCACAATTCTCAGGGAGTAGTGTTGGCTGAAACTCAAGACATTCAAAATGAAATCAAGCAGTTTTATGTGAAGCTACTGGGCTCTAGTTCTGATAAGTTGGAGGCTATTGATCTGAGGATGGTCAGAAGTGGTCCAAGATTGACTCAACAGGCCTTTGAGTTATTAACTCAACAGGTAACAACAAAAGAGATTGATCAAGCCTTAGCTTCTATTGATGACACTAAGGCACCAAGCTTAGATGGATTCAATGTTGTTTTCTTTAAAAAAAAATTGGCACATTATTAAAAAAAAAAGATGTGTATAATACTGCATTCTTTCACAAGCCTGTAAATAGCACTGCTATTACCTTAGTTTCAAGAGTGGACAATGCCATCTTTGCAAAAGATTACAGACCTATAGCCTGTTGTTCTATAGTCTTCAAATCGATCGTTAAGATCTTAACTAGTAGACTTCAGCAGGTTATTACTGAGGTGGTGACTTGCTCTCAAACTGGATTTATTCCTGGTAAACATATTGTAGATAATATACTTCTGGATACTGCGTTGATTAGGGGTTATAACAGAAGTCATATGTCTCCTAGATGTGTCATTAAAGTTGACATTAGGAACGCATATGACTCTGTTGAATGTTTTTTTTTTTTTGGAGAGTATGATGAAGGAGTTGGGTTTTCCTTTTCAATTTATTAAATGGATGATGGTATGTGTGCAATCTGTATCTTACTCTATCTTATTAAATTTAATTTAATTTCTATTGTTCCTTTCCTTGCTAAGAAAGTTTGAGACAAGGTGATTCGTTGTATCCTTTGATTAGGTGTTTGAGAGTGATGAGTAGTAATCCTAAGTTCAACTACCATCCTAAGTGTAAGAGACTTAAGCTCACTCACTTAATGTTTGCAGGTTATTTGCTCATGTTAGCTAGAGCATATCATAGTTCAGTTGGGAAAATAATGGAAGCTTTTTATAACTTCTCCAGGGCTTCTGGTTTGGAAGCAAGCAATGAAAAGAGTTATATTTACTTCTCTAGCATTACTCTGGAGGTGGCTTCACAGCTGGCTAATAGTATCCAAACGCCTATTGGTTCCCTGCCTTTTAGGTATCTTGGTGTGTCTCTAGCAGCTAAGAAGCTTAATTTTTCTCAGTGTAGCCTCTGATATACAAGATCACTGCAAGGGTTCAAGGATGGATGACACATTTTCTTTCTTATGCTGGCATAATTCAGCTAGTGAAGTCTATTCTTAGGAGTATGTAGAATTATTAGGCTCAAATTTTCCCTCTTCCTAAGAAATTGATTAAAGTTGTGGAAATAATTTGTAGAAGATTTCTTTGGACAAGTGTTGTTGATAATTCTAGGAAGGCTCTTGTGGCTTGGTCTTACATTCAACATCCCAAAACTGTTTGTGGTTTGAATGTGGTGGATATGGTGCTTTGGAACAAAGCTGCTATCTTAAAATTATTGTGGGATATAGCTTTTAAACAAGATAAGCTTTGGGTTAGGTGGGTAAATGCCTACTACATCAAGAAAAGTAATGTGCAAGATGTTACTGTGAGTAGTAACATTTCTTGGATACTTAGTAAAATTATTGCAACTAGAGATCTTTTGGTGAGAGTTGGAGGATGGAGTACAATTAGTTCTCAACGATCTTTCAGCATCAAGAAAACTTACAAAAAACTTCAAGGATATTGTGTAAAGGTGGATTATAGAAGGTTGGTGTGTAATAATAAATAACTCCAAAGAACAAATTCATCCTTTGGCTTTCATTACTTAACATATTATACACTGTAACCAGGGTGAACCATTGGAATTTGGACTTTAGCCCTTTATGTAAAATTTGTGGTCAGCAGATGGAAACTACTCAGTATATGTTCTTTAATTGTTCTTACAGTAGTGAAGTTTGGAAGCAGGTGTTGAGTTTTATGAACTGTCAACCTCAAATAGATGTTGTGGAGGAATTAGCTACTGCTAGTAAGAAGGCTAGAAGTAAAAAAAAAAAAAAAAGTAAAATAAGGTGTATGTGATGTTATTCACTGAGTGTATCTATACAATTTGGTTGTAGAGGAACAGTAAAGTTTTTAAAAATTCTCTAATGAGTCCTAGTATTCTTGTTAAGGACATCATTCTTAGAGTTTCTTGTAGATTTAGGGGCTCTAGAAAGGATTCTTTGATGTGTGTTTTGTGGTATAGCTGGTGTTAGGGCAGCATGTTGCTTTAACTCCTTATTTTGTAATACCTTTTCTTTGATTATCAATAAATATTTTGAATTGCCAAAAAAAAAAGCGTCTGGGGAGGAGAGACAGGAAAGTAAGATTTTCTTAATTGTTAGGGCTGATAAATTGGAAGTGGAAGGGAAATGTTGGGCTGACCAAAACTCAACTTATCTTTTTTAAATTATCATACCCCATATAAGATAGGCAAAGTTCGATTTGGGATGGTTTTTTCGATTTTGTGAAAATCAAAACCTAACCAAATTAAAAACCGAAAAAATGAAAATTTTCCAGTTCAAACCAAACCGAACTTTGAAAAAACAAATCAAACCAAATTATTAATTCGATTTGGTTTGATTCGATTCTTCAGTTTTTAACCAAAAAACTTGCACCCCTACTCATGTATCCTAACAACTAAATCCTTTTACTCAATAAATGGCAGAAAATTGGCTAAGAATAAAGTAATTTTTTTCCATATGCGCAAACTAATATAGCCTGAACTATTTGTTATAAATAATTGTGCAAATTAATATGGGGCAGTGTTATCCTTATATTATCATAATATTATGAGAATATTAGGTTGTGTTATCCTTGTATTATCAGAATATTAGGTCGTGTTATCCTTATATAATTTTGCACAACTAAAAGTAAAGTTCATAATATCCATGTAAAATAGTCTACAAGATGGAGAGGCAATAGCTCAATAAAGTACCACCCTGAATTCCAAGTCATTGTCCAAGGTATGAATCCTCATCCCTACAATATGTTGGGGCATTAACTTGTAGTAGCAATGAGTCTTTAAGCCTGTTGTCTTATGGACTGTTTAAGCGTTGTATTGTGTACCTTGATAGGCTAGAGGTTGATCTTCGAACAAATTATCTTTTATGATAAAAAAAAAATTAAATAGTTCACTTCATATCATCCTTCACATTAGTGAAAATTCATACTTCCCCGTTCTGTTTTAAATAAAACATAAAGCCTTAACACGAGAATTTAGGAAAAGATAGAGATAGAGGGGAAAAAAAAAAAAAAAAACCTCATGTGATGAAGAGAGAGAGAAAAGTATGTATCAAATATATCAACATTTCATTTATTTGTAACGGTAATAACAAGTATTTCATTTATTTTACAACGGTGGAAGGATTATTTTTAGCCAAATTTACTAAACAGCAAGTCATTTGGTAAAACTTAGGTTCCAAAATTCCAACTCTCATATTCAAACCTCCACCAAAGTAGGTAAGGTTGTTATTCCCTTTCCTCCACCTATTCCCAGTTTCATTTAATTAAATCCCAATTCCCACCTTCCAATAACAGATGATCTATGTATTTTGCGTCTTTCGGCTTTGCTGCTCCTTGACGATTTCACTACACCAGCAGGTGGTGTGAAGAGTTCTGTTTCGAACAACCCCCGAAATGCAGATTACCCATACATATGAACAAGTTTCTAAGCACCGATACGGGGAATGGGACACTTCAGAGTAGCAACAGTTAATCATCTGTATCAGTTAGATTTCATCCCATAGCTCCCTCAGGGTCAGGTCAGGTGTGTGCTAAGCGCACATAATTATCTTCAAGACGCAGATAAACAACACTTCTCAACAATACTAACATTCCATTGCCAAGATAATGCAATCTCAGAGTTCTATACATATAAAGAACAAACATAATATGCGTGAAGCAAAGAAATTGTACTCCGCACTACTGAAACGGTCAAATACAAACATTCAGCTTAATGCAGGGCACATAACTAAAGCTCGTCACTCGTAAGGTGAAGTAGCTAGCGTGATAATTTAGTGTCTCGTAGATTTGTATTCGGAGTTATCAAAAATAAGAGCAGGGCTCAATCAGAAAGGATGGAAATATGACCATTCATGTCTAGTAATCATCAGCAGCCGTATTCCTTGCCGGAATTCTCTGACGATTCTCTACATAACCTGTTGGAAACCAACCTGCCTTGCCTTTACATTCTCCTTCAGACCAGCCAGATGAAGTTACCTAAACAGAAAAAATGAGATTACCCCTGGGACCTAAACTAAAGAGCAAAAACAACACGCAAAAACAGTCTTTCAAGTTTAAATCTATCAGCACTTGCATAAAGCAGCATGCCAGCAAGGTTTTCTAATATCTAATTCTGACAGCAAACACCTCTTCAAGGGAAAATTATGTGAACCCCCATCGATTGTGCACTAGTGGGTTGTCCCACATCGGGAAAGAGGAGAGAAAACAACCACCAAAGCTTCAGAATTTGCCCATTCTTTTTGGAGCGGATTCCGCTTTGGGCTTGTTAGTGGTCCAAACTATCCACAACAACAGGTAGCCCAGGCCATTTTCATGTTCTTTCCATATTTTGACAGATCTCCAAAAAACAGGTGTGTGATTCAACTTCAGTACATTGGAGACCAAACTAAAGTCCTGACCGTATTAGGTGCTACGTACCGCTTACAGCGTATAATAGATGTTTTGCTTTGCATCCTTTCATCATAATAACAGGGTATAATAGAAATAGCGTTTCAAGAACTACCGAGTACTAAGCACTAAAAATAAGTCAAGTGCAGGATCAACGATAACAAGAATCAAGGTGAGATGAAAAAACCTTGCGAACAACAACGTAGTCGCCAACTGCAAGACTCAGCTCTTTCTCAGATTCGGCGTAGAACGGATGGATTGCCTGAAAGAGAATAATAAAATCCCATATAATTTATATCAGAAGGTCCAATGCATACAGTATCAACCAAAAAAAAGGCCTGCCAGGAACTACAACACCCTACGCTACCAGCCAACTAACGGGAATATTAATAAATTCAGAAACTAAAGGTTTGCATAATTAGGCAAAAAAATTCATTTTGTATGAAAAACTGCTTTTCCCTAAACAAAGAACATTCATTGTCACTAAAATGAAAAGAAGGTGAGACACTAAGCATTGGGCAATAGAAATCGAGACCCTTATTCTGTAATCTCCAGATATTCTTCTAAAAGACGTAAAGTTTCAGGGAGCTAGGCCTTGTTACCAGAAACTGGATAGCAGTGATTCATGAATTTACCATCATTCATCTACTTTCAAACATCTTGTCTAAGTGGCTTTACACATAACCTCCAAAATCTCTTTTGTGCATGCAAGATTATATTAGATAGAAAATAGTATCAAGATAACAGACACACACACCCCAATCCCCAAACGTCCCCACCACCACCACCAACCCAATAAGAATCCCATCACGGTAGGGTCTGGAAGTTTTATACATAAGAGATATCAAACCAAAGCCAACGTAATCTTGTTGAGAAGTGAGGGTTCTCCAAAAAAAAACTAACACACAAGCATTTTCTATATATCACGCACGCGCAAGCACACACAAACGCGTGCTCGCGCGCACACACACACACACACACATAGAGAGAGCAAGAGAGAGTCAAGACCTAGTGAGAACAGGGTCTTTGGTGAGAAGTGAGGAGTCAAGAGTCACAACACTTCTCACTTAGAGTTAATAACACTTCTCACTTAGAGTTAATAACACTTCTAACGTAGAGTCACAAATTTTATATTTTTTTGGATTTTTTAAAAAACGTTAAGAGCCACAACACTTCCCAGCTTAGAGTCACACAACTCTTCTCACTTCTCACCCGAAGAAGCGTTCTCACAAGAAATTTTGAATAACTTTAAGGTGAAAACACTTATCATATGAAAATGTGAGAGCAATGGAATAGTAAACCATTTTAGATAAAATATAATTCTTTATTAAGATATTACATGGTAATCCATTTTCCTCAAAAATGTGATCATTTTGGAAGATCGGTCTCGCACTGAATAAATGGTTACATTTTAGCCAAAATGGATCACTTATTAGTAAAAATGGATCATTACTTAGAGTTCTCATATAAGTTGTTCTCACCAGAACCCAATCCTATATATTAGTAAAATGTAATCCTTATTATAAAAAGAAATGTAAAAATGAAAATATTAGAGTAATAGATGCAATAACAATTTATTTTCCATAAAAAAGTTGAAAGTACTTTTTTTGTACAATTTTGGGTAGCATATAGCAGAAAAACTATTTGATAGAGAGGCTGAAATTGTAAACAAAGCAGCAAAAGGATATTTTCAAACTTTATGAGCATTATGTTCTCTTTTATATCCACTTATAGAATATCATTAGGATCAGGGTGTAGAGAAAGCCATAAATTTCAGCAAATTTCCACATACAGAGTCTCCTGTATTGGACCATTCGCCTCCTTACTGTCACAACCACCTTCAGCACTACCAGCAGCCAGCAGGCAGCAGGTGTTTAAGTGGAACTATGCCAAAGCTGAAGGACAGATTTTCAGTCTGAATCATATTGCATCCAGTGCAAGGGAAAATTCAGCAAAAAAGGATTAGAATAAATCTTTCCAGTTCAAAATATGAACAGATTCCAGAATTTATAGTCAGCATCCACCAATGAGCCAGAAGATTTTTAGTTGGACTCAGTCCTGTATGATGCTTTCAGGAACGAGGGATAATTTGCACTCTTCACGTTACTCTAATTCAAAGATTTATGCAACGCCAATACAAGTTTCTGAGACATAATTCTTGTACGCAACGCTAATACAGACTGAAATGGCACTCAACCCCCAGGAAGGCAAACAGAAAAAGGACAACGCGAGATGAAAAAGAACACAAAAGTGCTTGCAAATAGATCATTCAAAAGCTTGAACAGCAATAATGTGTAACAGGATAAAAAATTTCACATACTTCAGCTAAGCTGTACATTTTCTTCCCTGAATTGTTCTCTATTGAGAGGACAGGAGGAGCTGCTTCTTTTTGCTGCTTCTCTGAAACCATCTGAAACAGAGAAAAGACCACCAGATAAATTACTTCTGGAGGCATACAGTTTGATATTATAAGATAGTAACTAGAGACTTACCTCAGCTTCAACCTCGTTCAGAATGGTTGCTACTCTAAGATGGTAATTTTTTTCCCCTTCCACCTTCAAGAGGTTAATCGACTTGTAAGTACTAGAAACTACAGAAACCAACTTCGTTCATTAAGGTGATTAAGCATTATTGAATAGAATAGACACATAGCGTAATATACCAGTGCCACAAGCCTCTGATATGTCAGTCTTTGCTGCTGTGACTCAACGGCAGATAAAGCACCAGATGCTTCTTTGCCTAAAACTGCCATGTTAGCTTTCAGCTCATGCATTTTAGCTTCTACTGCTTGTAACTTTGCTGAATTTTCATGGGTGGGAGCCTCCCTAACACGTGCCCTCCTTCGATTAACCTCAGCTGCCTGCTTTGCTTTAATGATAAATCAATTTAAATATGAGATGACAAGAAAGTAACGCAGACTATGAAAGAATTCTCAATTTGGCACTTCAAATATTCTACTCCCGACTCATGGCTAATAAAGGACCTTGATATAAGTAAGAAATTAGAGAATGTAAAAGCGAACTTCACTCTTTGGTCTATAGACAATGTGCACATGTAAAGGGATCATACTGTAGCTGAAGTAGGATATTTAAGCAAATCTGGTAGTATATAAATATATAATAAGCAGCAAACCACTATCATATGCAGGAATATTCACATACCTGTGTTTCTGCTTCCTGTCTCATACGACTATAACGTTGTGCAAGATGACGAGCATCCTCAAGAGGAGCACCAGCACTCATTTGCCTCAAGGGATCCAATACCTGGAAAGAAAACTCATGATGGTGAACCTCTACAATTTAGAGAGAGCAGAGCACATCACAAGATATGCATTCCATTCCACCGTAGACTTTAAATGCTAAGCAGACGTTGGATAAAAGGTTTACATATAAAGCTTGGAAGGAACTACATGCTCAATTGCTCATAATAATAATAAAAGAAACAATCAGCCGGCAAGTGCAAAACATGGAGATGTAAGGTGCTGATTATGGAAGTGATAAAACACATGAATAGATATATGCAAATATTGAGATTCTTACAAAATGCTAGCTAAAGCCATTAAAACCCAGTACGTCACTTTACTGGTTACGGCCTGGAAGCAATTAAAATTCTTGGGTAAGGCGTGCTTTCTGGAAGTGACACATATATGAAATAAGTTGATTAAGATATTGTCAAGGCCTTTCAAGGATTACATGGACACAGACACTTGGACACTTCATTTTGGGCCAAAATCATTGAAAGTTTTCATAGATTAGCCGAGTCAGACACGTACTCGTGGCAGACATGGTATACGAGTCCAAGTAACATAGTCCCAATCACCCTGAATTGCTGAATAAACTGATCCAGAATACAGCAATGGTAATGATTGTTACTATTTATAGCCCCAACAACAGATTCCCCTAAAAGATTTCAGAATCATGCTCGTCAAGATTAGCTACTGGGTCTAATTATATGAAGCAAACAGACATGGTATATGTCTGTATGCATTCAATTTAAAGGAGGCACTGAGCCAAGTTCAGTCTTAGCTCATCCTGAACAATCCCATGAAAAGCCCAAAATTGGGCCTTCTGGTCAATGGCCCAAACCTGAACCGGCACAGACTAGCCGAAAATGGGCAGTTCAAGTTTAGAAGAGGAAGTTCTGGGCAGACGTCCACAAACCGGAACCAGTTCTATTTGCCAACTTAAGTTCCAATATTCCAAGGTAAAAAGCTACAGTAAGGCCAGTACTAAACCACAGATGCCTCAGATGGACGTGAAGTGGTTGATATTATCCCTCCAGCTTCTTGTTTAAGGGGGTGAATCCATCGAACTTGATCTTGTCATTTCTCCCCACACTTTCTCTTATTTAATAAAGAGGAGATATTCTGAAATAGATAATTGTTCCAATGAAACCTTCTTTTTTACCACGAATTGGCCGCAATTCGAGCCTGGCACTAGTTCAGTTCTGGTTCAGGGAAGTCTCCACTCTCCTGAACTATTCCGCGACCATCAGAGACTGGACCTGGACCTGGACCTGGACATTCAGGAGCCTCTGTGGCCAGACCATCCCAGGCCATTATGATTGTATCATTCATACGTACCAGCAGCGCTAGGCTGAGGCCTCATGTATGCGGGGGTAAAATCGATATACTCCTTTCCTGTGAACACAGCAGGGAAAAGAAACGCGGTCGCGGTCGCGTTCGCGGGAACGGTCACGTTGTCGCGGGAACGGCTTGTAACGGGCAAATAGAACGTTTCGCGGCCGATGCGGCGTGAATTTTTTAAAAAAATTCACATAACTATGTTTCAACTTTATTTGCATTTTTTTTAGTTTATGAAGCATTATTACAACATAATATAATCAAATCTAATAGAATATCATGTTTCATCAACTATATAATCAAATCATAGAAAGAATTTGGCCAATGTTTGAAAAAAAAGGGATGTAACGGGGATAAAAGCGTTCTAACGCGGCGAGTTCGCGTTACGGAACGGACAACGCGGCGAGAAGTATGTGAATTTTATTATGGCGTTCCGTAACGGGATTTCGCGGAACGGCAAATCCAAAATCCGTTACAGAACGGCCGTTCTGTAACGGAACGGGAGAGTTTTGATTCCCTGGAACACAGATTCATACTCTGTCCCATAATTTTAAATGTCATCTTAATTGGAGGCAAACTTGAGATAGACTAAACAGAAAAGACTTCAGACAATTAGATAATTTCACATATGTTACAACTTGCTATCCAACATAAGCCATTATTCCCACCCTTGCTATCTAGTATCTAGTGTTTAAAATTTCTAACAAACAAAAGTAATCCGTCCATCCTCCATTATTATCTTCGATTTTACTTCAACACTGCATTTCATCTTATGTACCTGTGTCACTCAATAGTCTGATCGAATAAGAAATCCTTGCATCACACTTCGTTTTCATGACTTATTCTTGCACCACATATTCAACAAGAAAAAAGAAAGAAAAGAGGGCAAGAGATGAGAAAACCATGTGATATAGGCTTACGAATGGGCTCGCAAACACAACTATAATAAGAGCTAACAAGCCAGCCTAAAATATATGTATGCATTGTAACATAAATACCATGGCCCTGGACCTGTATATAGTTTTGAACTTATGAGCATTGTTGCATCTGACACTAGGACATGCAGCAGTACCCGACAGGTCGGCACTATAGGGAACAGAATAGAAAACAGAACCCTCACTTATTATGTCTCCCACAGTCCCACTACTTTTTGTGCTTTTACCCAATAACCATTCAGTGTGCATTTTAGATGCTTTTAAATGCTCACAACAGAAATTTGAAAAAGTACATCTAGAAAAGGAAATTTTGACAGAAGCAAGGACGGAGGACGTAATTCTTACAGATCTGAACAGTTAGTTATTTTCTATTACAGAAAAAGCATAATTTTTCCAGCCCTATTATACTATATTAATGTGAAAATCGTCAATGATTCCCATATATTTGATGAAGGGCTTAAAATCTGAAGTGAAGGGAGGGGAACTTGAACAACAAGCCTCCCAGAGTATAATGGTAACATTGGACCTGAATGTGCTCACAGATAGCCCAAGGATTCCATATAGGTACAATGGAATCAATATACAGAGCCAGACAGCAAAAGACCAAAGACAACAGCCTGGAAACATGTATTTACAACTTATGAGGGATATAAAGAATATAAAAAGGGTCAAAACATTGAAATTTACGAAGCCTTTCGGCCCTTTCATCATCAAAAAGAACTACATTCACTAAAGTAGAAGAGAAGACAATCGACTCTAGCAGCGCCAAGTGTACAGACAACAATAAGTAAAGCTACCTGAGATAGTAGCAATTTATTCAAATCTTCCTGCTCTTTCTCCACATGATTACGAGCATCACCGTAAATTGATGCAGCCTTAGCCAAAATGTTATCTTCAGTATTCTCAGCTCCATATTTGCAACACTCCTCAGACAGCTTAGTACCTAACATTGGAAAAGACTTTAGAATCTGTGAACATGTGAAGAGTGTATGCAAGTATGCAACTATGTATGCATGTATAGCACCAGCTGCGCTCATAAAGATGGTCACATTCGTATTTGTCAAAATTACGGATCATGGTGTCAAAACAAGGCCGCATCGTATAGTGTCGCCCATGCTGTAAAGCTTTTTAAATCTACATCACAATACTACCCACATCATAAAGGTGTAAAAAACCATGTTTCAGGTGGGGATATCTCATAATCTGAGCCGATAAATGGCGATACGACAACCGCATCATCCTTGTTCCCACATCACCATGATCATTACCGCAATCGTGACCAAAATCGCATTTTCAAACTATGTTATAGATGTAGAATTATGTAACTATAATATCCTTGTGCTAAGATACCCAAAAGTTCTTAGTAATAAAACACCCTTGTGTAAATACATAATCGTGCATCCCCATAACAGTAACGATGATGACACATATCGTCGTCCTAATTGATAAGAAAAGCAATTCAAAGAGAAAGGCCAAAAATTGTTATAAGAATGATGAGTCTATTTATTTATTCCTAGCCCAATTTTAATTAGTTATTCATGATATTAATTGTATTTTTAAAGCCCATTTTCAAAAATTCCAATCAATTACTCTTGATAATTAAATCAAAATTTAATCTTTATTTTCTAAAAATAAAGATATTATGAAAATCGTCTTTTCATCCTTAAGATAAGAGAATTTTGAACCTTTTTAATTTCGGATAACAAATAAACCAGGTGAGATTTGTGGTTGACGCGAGGCCTAATGCGTCCCGCGCACCAAGATACCACTAAACCTCGAGGTAGTTAGCAAATCTCAGACGCGCAAATGACGGTGCGTGTGGCGCATCATGATGCATGCCGCACATCAGTTGTGCGTGTCGCGCATCTTGCTTGTGCGTCGCACAAATCAGATCGTATCCCGTTTTTCTAATTTTCCTTATATATATACCTTGTTCCATTCGGTTCCGGGACGGATCTACACACGCTTTCCTACGCTTCCACATTACGAAAATCACTCTATAATACTCCTCCAAATACTTCAAACACATATTCAAACTCTTTCAATTTCCATCAAAATCTTCATTCAAGCTTAAAGATTGCTCCTCCTGTGGCTCGTTATTCAATTTATTTCTTATTTAACAATCTACTTTTCATGATGTAGATCATCAAAGAATTCATGCTTCTTTCTATATTCTAACTCAATCTCTCTTTTTTCTTATATTCAATATTACATTCATATGCATGCTTAAATGTTTATTGCTTTCATCAATGCACATGTTTCGTATTGCTAATTACAAGATCTAAATAAATGTTCTAAAACCTAATCAAATAATTTGGACAATTGATTTAGGATCTAGTAATTTGATTGCTCGGTAAAAAAAAGTCGCCTAAAAAAACAAGAATTTCATGTGTTTAATGAACCGGTCTAGAATAATCTTTTTAGGGTGTTGAAATCAATTGATTGGTTCATTATTTGCATAAAACTAGATTCATGAATCGTATTAAATAGAGGCCAACAATGAGCGAATTTGATTCATGACCATATTCGTACCCTCACCCCCGAAATCAATCTTATAGTTTATTGACCAAATATGAAGTCATGACAAGGAAAACTACATTGGATAACCCCCTAAAATTGTCCATGTGGTTTCTCAAACATCCAATTAATATCTTACTTTAAAAACTTGTTGGCGACTTCTTTTACAAGATGAATTTCAAAACTAAAAACTCTACACAATAAGGTAGTCAAATCCGCGCTCATCCCGTATAGGCAATAAAAATATGCCTACACCTCATAATAGTTTTTCATTTGATAGTTTTCCCATCCTAGATATGTGTAACTATATAATGCATAAGACTTCAGGATTTCACATGTAACCCTATCACCAACACTACCATCTAGCTCCCGCCCCCCCTTTCCCTATGTTAAATTGCATAGCCAGCCATCATTATCATGGTCCATGGTTGACAGCCTGTCCCACACTAACCACCACAGCCTCCGAGGAACACCATACACAAACTCACAGCACTGTCACCATAAAAGTTCTCCCCAACTATCGCCGACAACCCCAAACCCAGAATGGTCAACATTTATTCAAATATTATGATGAAGAATGTAGGTTAAATATTTATTCTTATTGTAGACCAATCCAACTCATTTTTAAAATTCGGAGAAAACAAATTTAAACGTTAACAGAAGACAATTATGTCAAAATTTGTAAGCCAATCATTTTTTTTTTCAAACAGGAAACTAAGCCAATGACTTTATTACTCTATAAAGAGCGAGAATGGTCCGATATTATTAATTCTACAATTTGGAATGGTCCAATATTTATGTTGTTAGCATAACGATATGTTTTGATACTTAAAGAAATATTTTATTGGTCTAGCATATCACACATTCATAATTTTATGAATGTGTTCGTAATAAAAATCGAAAAACAGATAGAAGCATAAGTCATGTAATTTCTATGGTTGAACCTATGCAAAAACAATATAGTCTTAGCAGCTTGAATCTCATATTGCTTTGAAGTGTAGTAGGAAAACTCAGGATGAAGGTAAAGTGTATAGCAAGTGTTCTACAGAAACTGTCCCTACTCTGACTACAAGGTATTGTCAAGTTTTCAGTAAAATTATAGACTTGTCATGATAAGGAAAGGATAATCATAGTTCAATGAGTAGTTCCCAGCTAGATGTAAGGTTCTGCTGCAAATGAAGAGTAGCCTTGCCGACCTTTCCTAGAAGAGAGTTATACTGATTCCTCTGCAGTTCCACAGGTTGACTGTATTTGATAGACTATGGTGTAGTTGTTTGGATTATGGAATTAATTCTCTTAATCTACCAAAAACAACTATAGTCTTGAGTGAAGGGTGGAATATTCCAGTGCATTGACTCAATAGAACAAGATAATTTATCAAAACCCAGGTTCCAAGGATGTGAAAATAAATCGCCTTAAGTCCTAAAGTGAGAAGTGCAACAGCAGATATATGATCTAGAAATATGTATAAAATCCCACACCTGCTTCAATCTTTCTATAGCCAATAGTGGCAAACACTTCAGCAGCTTTTACAATCTCTTTCTGGAAATCCTGAAATGTCATATTAAAAAAGTCAAGTAAATGTTCCATACAAATAAGAAATTATAAAATCAAGGTAGCAAATACAAAAACAATCCTGCACACACATTTTGAGGGCGTATGTGACCTATTTCTTTCTTGTTCTCGTTGATGTATGTCAATCAAAACAGAGAATCCCTTTTAAGTCAAGTGCCAGTCTGATTTAGCAATCCAAGGACAAAGATTAAAGAGCAACATAAAACACTATAAAGCACTATTCATTGGGGCGTGATGTGAAGAAACCCAAGATACAAAGCAAATGTCTACAATATTTATGACCACAATGGGTATACAACTAAGTAAGAATTCACAAAAATAAAAATAAAATATCAAGTAATAATTAAAACCAAACCTTAAAAACTTCTCATTCTTTGCAAAACTAAGCATCTATACCAATAATTTAAAATACTGGACACCTCTTAACTTGCCGGCACCCTCATTCAGCTTTGATAAATACTTTGAAACACACATACACACCCACACACATTATTTCATGTGACTGCAAGAAAGCTTGAACCTGTGATCTCATGTTTGAGAAGGCTAGACTACACGCAATACCCAAGAAGTCACTTTTGCCTTTGCTTTTACGACAAATCTAATAAGCTAGTGTTTCGGGTAAAAAACTAGAATATGATATTTTGGGGAATCGTCTCGAGCTGTGCCCCCGTCCATTTCGAGCAGGCTTCGTTTGGTCGGGTATAATCCTGCAAAACAAGGAAACCTACCCCAAGGGTGCCCCGGGAACGCCCCTCCGACGCTCAAGTCAGTGAATAACTTTGTGGAGGGAGAAAGTAGTGAGAGAAGTTCTCAAGTGATAGAGATTAGATCAGATACCTGAATTAAGGGGATACGTTCCCTATTTACGAGAGTTGTTCCAGATGGAAACTGCCATTTGTATTCCCAACAGGGGTATTTTCGTCCCTTCAGCGATTATGGGCCTAGCAACGCTATGGACTAATATGCGAGACTTAGTTCCCAGTGAGGGTATTTTTGCCTTGTAATATGTTATTGGGCTCGCCATATTTGGGGCCTAAACATTAGCCCCACGCTCAATATGCGATAGAAGACCCTCTGTAAATCGCGTGTGGAGCGGATATATGCAAATTGTTATTATATCCGAAAATAGTTTTCAACCTTATGGACCAAGTATACAATATGTATATATACACAAGTGGGTCAGGTGCCAATCACCATTACATGTGCTTGTAAGTTGTATTTCACTTTGGTGGCTTTTGAAATGCACGCACCTAATAACAAGTTGACAACCAAGCATTGAATTAATGTTGACTTGTATTCCATATTTCCATGCATTAGTTTACGTGAGTTTGTATAAAGTTGCTCGAGCTGCGCAGTTTGTCGAGCTCATCTTTTAAGCGCCAACTTTCAAAAAAATTCCAATTCTTCGCACTCATCAAACCCACCGTATCTTCTTCAACTATGCTCATCTTCCTCAAGCATGAACCAAGCGAGCTCGAGCATGAACCGAGCGATCTTGAGCATGAACCAAGCAATCTCGAGCATGAACCGATCGATCTCGAGCATGAACTAATTGATCTCGAGCATGAACCGATCGATCTCGAGCATGAACCAAGCGTTGCCAAGCAATCTCGAGCATGAACCAAGCAATCTCGAGCATGAAACGAGCATTGCCAAGCAATCTCGAACTCAATAATGCCACTGTATCTTCTTCGAGCAAGCTATGCTCATCTTCCTCGAGCATGAACTAAGCGATCTCGAGCATGAATAGCAAGAATCATGAGTTGTTGTCAATCCGTGTAAGAGCCATGCAAGGCCAACCATTCTAGCACGAGAGTTATTCTTTAATTTGCATGGTTGTTGCTTAGTGGTCGAGCAATACACCCTTCGAGGCATTGTCGTTTCATATGCTGAGCCGATGCTTTGTTGATCATAAGCGGGCTAAAGCCAAGTGTGGGTTCGAGGAGCTGCAATAACTAGACTCATGCCGAGAGTTATTCTCTCTCCCCATACTACTTTCTCAGCGAAGTACCCATCAGCAATCGCTCACAAATGCTTGCAAAAGCATGATTTCGAGATATTGGTCACATAAAAAAAAATTTACACAGACCTATAAACCATTTATTCCGTCAGATGATTAATTGCCATATAATCTGCAACGCAGTAGAGTACCACACCTCCTCTCAGATACACTTATTCTAGAAGAAACTTGAAGGGGAACTGAGTCTTTTTCTTATTACAGCAAAATATTTGCGTATTGTAATTAGTTTTAATTAAAAATAGAATGAAAATAAGATGCAGTAGTTTGTTATGGCAGTTAGTTATGCCTTTTTAGGGGTATAAATAAGGAGCCAAGGGAGTTGTATGAGGTATGCAAAAATCTAGAGAGAGAGTGGATCCTTGAAGGAGTACTCAGCCCTCTCAAATGGTTGAGAGTTGTAATTGATTAGGTCTCACTGATTTGAAGGGGATCGCAAATCGGAGATGGATATGGCAGATTTGGCGATGGTGGAAGTGGGAGGTCACACTGGAAGCATAAGAAGTTGGATTTGCCCTTATTCTGCGCGGACCGGGGAGAATCCAGATGGGTGGATTCTCAGGGCGAAGCAATACTTTAAGTTTTATAGACTGTCGGAGGAGTGTATGGAGGCTTCAGTGGTGGTGTTGGAGGGTGATGTGCTCTTGTGGTATCAGTGTGAAAGCGCTCGCCAACCAGTCAAGAGATGGGAGGACATGAAAACCCCCTATTAAGGGAGTTCCGGCCAACAGCTGTCGGAAGTTTGTATGGTAAATGGTTGGCGGTGGAACATAAGGGGTTGGTGAAGGTTTATACGTGGAGGTTTATAGAAATGATAGATCCGTTAGCTGGAATACCGGAGGAAATAGCTAGGGGACAATTCATTAAAGGATTCAAGGAAGATGTTAAGGCCGAAGTCCATTTATTGGGCCCTAGGAATGTGGACCAGGCAATGGAGTTAGCATGTAAAGCTCAGGAGCAGAAAATCTCCAAGGAAAGGCGAAATGGGCCTGGGCCGACGAGTTTTAAGCGAGGTTGTAGCCGGACTTTTTCGAGAAACCCAAGTCAATCTTATCGAAATTCTTCCTTGAGTAATGCCTCAATTAACAGCCAAAATCCGTTTCCTCTTTCCTTTCGAGTAGACCCATAAGAGAAATCAAGAGATTGAGTGAACAGGAGGAGGAAGAGGGAAAAGGGTTTATGCTTCAAATGTGATGAAAAATGGGGGCCAGGTCACGCTGTAAGAAGAAGGAGTTGAGTGTATTGAGTTGAGTGTATTGCACCAACGATCGAGATGAAGAAGAACAGATTCCGGGTGAGTATCACGATGAGTTCCATGCCTCGATACAACCTGAAATTTCATTTAACTCAATTATGGGTTTAACACGCCCAAAAACTCTGAAAATGTTGGATCTATACATGGTCAAGAGGTGGTGGTGATAGTGGACCTAGGGGCCACTCACAACTTCATCTCCACCCAAGCGGTAGAAAAGTTGGGAATACCACTAACCCGAACTAGCACTTTTATCTTTAGAAACAAAGGAGCTATGCAAGCGATGAGGGAGTGTGTAGGAGTGCTTTTAAAAATTCAAGGGCTGACTATTAAGGAGAATTTCCCCATAGGAAACTCATATTTGATCTTGAGAATAGAGTGGCTAGAAAAGTTAGGGACTATGACCACAAACTGGAAAACTCAAACTCTAAGGTTCCACATAGGAGGAACTGCTTTCACCTTACAAAGAGACCCAGCATTAGGGTTGGGGTTAGGGTTAGGGTTAAGGTTAGGGTTAGGGTTAGGGTTAGGGTTAAGGTTAGGGTTAGGGTTAGGGTTAGGGTTAGGGTTAGGGTTAGGGTTAGGGAGAATATCCATGAAAGCCATGATTGGGACCTTAAGGAAGGAGAAAAAAGGTACTTCTAGAGTGTAACCTGTTAGAGGGAGTTATGGAATTTATTGGGCTGTACAAACAAGTCTTTGAGATGATTGCCACCTGTAAGAAGCAGGAAACACACCATAATTCTCAAAGAAGGGACAGATTTAGTGAGTGTTAGGCCATATAGATTACCCTAAAAGAAGAGGTGGAAAGATTGTTTGGGGATATGATGGCAGTAAGGATCATTCAGCCCTCCCATTCCTTTCTTGTACTCTTAGTGAAGAAGAAGGATGGATCATGGAGATTTTGTGTGGACTATAGGGCTTTGAATAAAGTTTTCAGGCCTGATGAATGAGGTATTTAAACCATTTTTGAGGAAGTTTGTAATTTGTATTGGGTTTTTTGATATATTAATTTACAGCAAAACAAAAGAGCAGCACATCACCCATGTACAAGTTGTATTGGAGGTGTTGAAGCAACAACAATTGTATGCTAATGGCAAGAAGTGTGAGTTTGGGAAGTAAGAAGTGGCTTACCTAGGCCATTTCATATCTGATAAGGGGGTGGCAGACTGGCATTACAAGATTGAGTGCCTCAAAATCTGAAAGAGCTCCGGAGCTTCCTAGGGCTCACTGGGTACTAGAGAATATTCATCAAGGGTTATGCTCAGATAGCCTTCCCCTCACTGAACAGTTGAAAAAGGACAATTATGGGTGGTCACTTGTTACTACAGCCTTTGAAACTCTCAAAATAGCCATGACTCCAGCCCCAATACTGAAAATGCCAGACTTTTCCCTTCCTTTCATTGTTGAGACAGACGCATTAGGGTGTGGTGTTGGGGAATTGTTAACTCAGGGGGACAATAGCATTTTTCAGTAAAGTGTTAGGGAGTAGAGCAAGGATGAAATCTATTTACGAAAAAGAATTGATGGCCATTGTCCTAGCAGTGCTAAAGTGGAGACATTATTTGTTAGGGAGGAGATTCTTGGTGAAGACTAACCAGAGTTTGAAGTTCTTACTTTGAGCAAAGAGAGGTTCAGAATACCAAAGATGGGTAAGCAAGCTTATGGGGTTCGATTTTGCTATATGTTATAGATTTGGAGCCAACAACACACTAGGAGATTCCCTATCAAGGGAGTTTGCCAACACTAAGGAGCTTACTGCTCTCACCACTAGGGGTGTAAGTTCGGTTTTTGGTTTGGTTTTAGGTCAAAACCAAACCAAACCGAAATAAATTCGGTTTTGAAATTTCCAAACCAAATCCAAACCGAAATTCGACTCAATCCAAACCAAACCAAACCAAAATATGAAACAAAAAGCCAAACCAAACCGGATTTTTTCATCTTTCAAAATCCAAACCAAAACAAACCAATTTTTTTCATATTCCAAAATCCAAACCAAACCGAAATGAAATTAAATCAAACCAAGATAAAAACTAAACCGAATTTAAACCAAACTTTCTGATAATTTGTATTTTAAGTGACAATATTTTTGTATTTTCGTAATTAATATTAAAAAAAAACACAAAAAAATAATAGACAATAATTCGGTTTTTTCGGTTTTCCAAAACCAAAACCAATCCAAACCGAAAAACCGAAAAAATATTTTTTTTGAATCCAAACCAAACCGAATTTCAAAAAAAACCAAACCAAATTACTAATTCGGTTTGGTTTGGTTTGGTTTTCGGTTTTTAACCAAATAACTTACACCCCTACTCACCACTTCTTGTTCCATTTTGTGCGATGACTTGTGTAAGGAATTACAGCAAGACTCCTTCATTTCTCAGCTGAAAAGTGACTTGGCAGAAGGCAAGCAAGTAACACTTGGGTATACTGATATTCTCAAGTGTAAGGGGAGGTTGGTCATTCTAAAACAATGACCTGTTATTGCTACTCTATTGAGTGACTACCATGATTCACCAATAGGAGGCCACTCTGGAGAATTTAAGACCTACCAGTGGATTGCTCAAGAGTGGTATTGGGTGGGCATGAGGAAAACCATCTCTTCCTATGTGAGATCTTGTGCAATCTGCCAACAGCAGAAGTACCTCACCTTGCAACCAAGCTGGGTTGCTACAACCACTCCCCATACCTTCTAGGTATGGGAGGATATCTCTATGGATGTCATAGAGGGTCTTCCCAAGTCTCAAGGGTTTGACACCATCTTAGTGGTTGTGAACAAACTGACTAAGTATGGACAATTTGTGGACCTCAAGCACCCATTTACTGCACACTCAGTGGCCATGATTTTTTCAAGTAGATGGTTAGACTTCATGGTTTCCAGCCACCATAGTCACAAACAGGGACAGAATCTTTATGAGCCTAGTTTGGAAAGAACTCTTCAAGCTGCAAGGCACAGCCGTGCAAAGAAGTACTTCTCATCACCCACAATCTAATGGGCAAACGGAAGTGGTGAACAAATGCCTGTGAGGTACTTTATTCAAGCGAAACCTACTTCTTGGGTTCAATGGCTACCCTGGCTGAATCTAATACAACTCCTACCTCCACCAACTACAATCCATTCAAAGCTTTATACGGCAGAGCTCCCTCTCACCTTCTCAGGTACACACAAGGCAACATTGCAGTGGCCTCTTTGGAGGAATCCTTGTTTGAAAGGGATGCAATACCTGATCACTTAAAAGCTCACATGCCTAGGGCTCGATGAAGCAACAAGAAGATAGCAAGAGGAAAGAGTTGGAGTCATGGTGTCAAAACAAGGCCGCATCGTATCGTATCGCCTGTGGTGTAAAGGTTTTCAAATCTACGATATTACCCGCATCGTAAGGTGTAAAAAAACCGCATCTTAGGCGGGTTCTAGGGATATTTCATGGTTTAAGCCGATATTTGGCGGTACAACAACTGCATCATCTCCATTCCCGCATCACTGTGACCGTTACGATGATCGTGACCGAAACTGCATTTTCGAACTATGGTTGGAGTTTCATGTAGGAGATAAGGTGTACCTCAAACTCCAACCAAGACAGACTTCTTTGGCTAAGAGGGTCAATGCCAAACTTTCCCCTCGGTATAATGGACCATATAAGATTATTCATAAGATTGGACACGTGGCCTACAAGCTCCATCTTCCCCCCACTGCCACGATTTACAATGTCTTCCACATATCCCAATTAAAAGTTGTTGTTTGTTCACAACATGTGGCTCATGGTGTTACAAGCTGAATCACGTGGCCTTGAAGTTCTGATACAATGGCAGGACCTACCAGAATTTGATACTACGTGGAAAAACTATGAAGACCTGCTCCATTTGTTCCCATCTTTCCACCTTGGGGACAAGGTGGCTCTTTGGGTGGTGGGTAATGCAACACAGCAGAGTACCACACCTCCTCTCAGATACACTTATTCTAAAAGAAACAGGAAGGGCAACTGAGTCTTTTTATCATTACAGCTAAATATCTGCTTATTGTAATTAGTTTTAATCAAAAATAGAGAGAAAAGAAGATGTTGTCAATAGTTTGTTATGGCAGTTAGTTATGCTCTTTTTAGGGGTATAGATAAGGAGCCAGGGGATGTGTATGAGGTAAGCAAAAATCTAGACAGAGAAGTGGATCCTTGGGAGAGTACTCAGCTCTCTCGATGGATGAGAGTTGTAATTGATTAGGTCTCACTGATTTGATCAATGCAATTACTATCTGGTTACTAATCTTTCTTGAGTGTTGATTGGAATTGCTTTTTGTACCTTTAATCTATAGCCTAATCTCCAATTCAGCAGATAATTAATTCTGCTTGACCCTACTTTCTCGGTTGAAGACCTTTAAGAAAAGGATAATACAACAACACAATCTGAGAGCCATGTGAAATAGGGTCCCCCAAAGTCCTCCTCAGATTTCAACTTAACCAGTTAAAGAATGAAGGTGCGAACTTATGGGCATCCCCAAAGGGCACATTGGAAAAACTTGACTTCTTTGCATCTAATTTACCACATTTACAATAATTATTTCTTAGCATTTGGTATTCTCCCTTCAGAAAAAAATAAAAGAAGATAGAACCAAAAAAGGCTACTTATACTTTCCTTTGTAGCACAGCCTCAACGCTATCATTATGCTAGCTCAGAAGAGGCTCCAGCCTTAGACTTTGGCCACAAACAAAATTCAAGAGTACAAATGACTTACGTAAATCAAATTTCATAAGAAAAATAGACAGCAATAATCAGAAGTATTAGCGTTTCGCTATTTATAATCCCAACAATGAGTTATTTCAAAATAATCTCAACTATTGGGAGTGTCTTCCTAAAATACTCCTGTGACCAAAAAGAACAGGTTTAGCAAGTATACAATGCGTGACATGTGTCAACTTTTTATTGTGATTATTAATAGCATAACAATAATAGTTGGATTATTGCTGTCAATTTTTCCGATTTCATATCAATCACAAAGTATCAGTAACTGAAAACTAGAAGTGTAGTAACTATAGAACAGAACATAAAGTCATAAATAGACATGAAAAGACGGAAATAAGCTTAGGCTACTTTACCCTTCCTGATCGAGTAGATTTGTACAGCTTGTCTAGTTGTAGATGCCTTTGCAACTCCACTTCATCAATAACCATTGCATCAGAGCTTTCATAACCAGGTCCACTGATGTGCTTTATGACAGCCTGAAAAATTCAGAATGACAGAAATTTACTTTGTTGTTTAAGTACTAAAGAAGATACACAAGAAAAAAAATCACAAAACAGACAAATTCTTGACTAGTTGAGCATAAAAAATGTAGTGGCACAATTCAACGAATCACATGCATGATTCAGAGTATCACATGCAGTAAACAGTAAATAAAAAGGTCAATTATATAGTATATCTTGATTTCCACAACTCAAAGTCTCCATCAGAAGCAGGGAAAGTGACCAAGGGAAGCTCCACTAGGGCAACAATTTAGAAGAGCACGCTATCATTTGTTGATCTGTGTCTGATCTAGTGAATGCAGAGAAAACATTCCATGGAGATGATCAAATCCTGTCCTCGTAAATAGCATTTACGAGTTGGTGAAACAAAATAAATATATGTCCTTAACGTGACCACGTGAAGCTCAAATTTTTAACTCCGGAAACCAGCCATAAGTAATCATGTATAAATGTTTGCAAGGAAGAGAGCTGAAACTCCCAATACTATACTCTCCTTCCCCACAAACAGTATTCAGGCTTCAGCTACTCAGCAAAATTTGCTAATTTTTGTGTTAGGTCAAATAAAATTGCATTAACAAGAATCCTCACCTAAATTTTGTTCCTGAGGCCCAGAAATTCGCAAATTAGATGGGAGACACGAGTTTACCATCTAAATGGTGCGCACCATTGCATACGGCATCATTTCGCATTATAATACAATGAACAAAATTTACAAAACAACATTCTCAATGAACAAACTAAGCAACATGAAGATGAAAGTAGAACAAAAGAACAACACACGAGACCCAATGAACATCTGAATCAGCAATGAACAACAAAAAAAAAAAGATGAGCATAAGAGGAAATATCTAATGAACAACCCAATGTGGGAAAATGAACAAAGAAATA
Organism: Beta vulgaris subsp. vulgaris; assembly: GCF_026745355.1. NCBI lineage: Eukaryota > Viridiplantae > Streptophyta > Magnoliopsida > Caryophyllales > Amaranthaceae > Beta > Beta vulgaris. The sequence goes on from NC_079209.1 coordinate 20,969,199, forward strand.
TCTGCAATAAACAAACTAATAAACATAAAGATAAAGGTTAACAAAGGAGAATCGTCGCGATCGATGTCCATTGGAGAACAGTTGATGTACATTAGTTTCACATGTGTTCTTCGGTTGATGTACATTAGTTTCACGCGTTTTATGTTTTTCGGGCTGTGTTTTGGCCCTTGTCTACTATTCTAATGGTAGACACGAGCCCACCATCTACCAATTGCCAGAAATTAAAATACCAAATACAACAAAGAATGCCCACATGTGTATACAATGATAACCTCGAATCTAATATCATTTTCGATAAAATAGTAACAGATGTGCTGTGGTTTGTGTACAATCTCCACCTATCAAACAACATCAACTCCAAGTCCCCTGAACTAATTTGCGCAGATTCCATCCAGAAAAAAAAAATCAGTGTCATTCTAATTGATGGGAAGTAACAACACAAGGCTTTCATAAATTGCACAACAAACTTACGAAACTGCCTTGAAATTTAACATTTAAGAAACCCCGGTAATAAACATTACCTAAAACCTTCATCTTTTTTCCGTATAATTCAACAAAAAATTCATTCCTTTAACACCCGTATGTTATAAACAAAAAAAAACAATCAGTAGCAAATTATCTAAGATAAATCATTCGAATAAAACCCATATAATCAAATCTATAACCATGAATTGCTGGAGTATTCAACAAGTATAAGGCACGTTTTATCAAGTAGGGCATTATTATATTTTTAAAACAATTCATATACATGCTTTTTTTATGTTACCTGTTGCTGCTTTGCAACTTGATCTCGGAATTTGCTGGCTTGTCTTCTTAAAGAATCCATTGTTGTGTTTGCAGAAATGCGAAGAAGATTGTGCAGAAAATGAGATTTGGTTTGTTGGGTAATTCACCAGGAAATGCAGCGAGACACAGAAAAGCAGAGAATGAAATTTTAGTGAAGTCAGATTGAGATCTGACTGGTGAGCAAACTACTGTAGCTTGACATTGTTCCCAATATTTTCCTTTTGTTATTAAGGCCAATATAATTCTCATAATTAGTGATTTTCTCATCATAAATCCAATTATAAGATCAAACTAGTTATTAGACCCGGGTTATGCCACGAATAAGAAAAAAAATTCATTTATTAATATAATACTTTATTATAATAGCACTAAACCGTAGGAAAAAAAAAAAAAGGAAGGGATGCGCTTTCTTCATTACGTAGCCCTTCTATACAGTAGGGCTGCGCTTTTAAATAAATCGCACCCCTTTTTTATTGTAGGGCTGCGTTTTTATAGAAAAGCGCAGCTCTTTACAAGAAGGGATGCGCTTGACTAAAACACGCAGCCCTACTGTAAAGAGAAGGGCTGCGTTTTTTAGTCAAACGCAGACCGTTCTGCGTTTTTTGAGACAAGCACAGCCTTTCATGAGCTTTTTTTTATTTTGAAAAAAGCGCATTGGGCTTAAAAGAAGTGACTAGGGTTTATTTGTCTCAATCTCTCTCGCTCGTCTCTCACAATAATCTCATTCTCTCTCTCCTCTCTCACAACGGCGTTCTTCTTCATCAGAAATTCTCTCAACCCCCTCATTCTCCTCATTCTCTCAATCTCTCTCGTCTCTCACAATCTCAACCTCTCTCGTCTCTCTGTCAACTAACCTTTACTCCTGCCGTGAAAGTCGTGAAGTCACCGCCTCGTCGGGAGCCAAGGATGCCCGCAACTGCTGAAACGGCAGCAAACAATAACGAAATTCGAAGAAACGCAATATTTCCAGTGAGCACTGAAAAAACAGCCAAGGATGCGTCTAAGGCATATTTCCGATGAGCACGAAGAAACGCAATATTCGACTTTCACGAAGGCCGCCGTCATTATTTCGGCCTTTGTTCGTCGCCTCCGACGAGTTTGGCGGTGGTCTTGCTAGAGATTTCAATTTCAAATCTATAATTTTAGGGTTTTTTTCATTTTCGTTTATTTTTTTCATTTTTTGTTCATTTTCAGATTATTTTTTTTTTAGGGTTATTTTTTTCATTTTCATTAATGTTCAGATTAGTTCATTTTCAGATCTATAATTTTAGGGTTATTTTTTTCATTTTTTGTTCATTTTTGTTAACTTCTATTTTTATTTTGGTTCCTTTTTTTTCTATTTCCGTTTGTTTTTTTTTTCATTTCAACACTAAGATTTCTGGAATAATTTTGTTTTGTTATATCTGTTATTTAATTTCAGTTGTATATTACATTATTTTGGTTGTATAATATTCATCACGCCTTTGGTTGTTGCTGCTGCTTTATCAAATTATATATTATTTCAATTTTTTATTTTTTTTGGTCTACAAGGGCTGCGCTTTTTACCTAAAAACGCAGCGCTTCACTGGTAGAAGGGTTGCGTTTTTAGGTAAAAAGCGCAGCCATTCGTTGTGAAGGGCTACGTTTTAAAAGCGCAGCCCTACTTAAAAAGTGAAGGGCTACTATTGAAAGGGCTGCTGTCAAAAAGCGCAGCCCTAAGGGCCTTTTTTAGCGCAGCCCTTCCTTATTTTTCCACTAGTGAAATACAACTTAGCCTAGTGGATAGAACTTTAGTATATGTACTTGAGGTCTCGGGATCAAACCCTACACTATGCAATTTCTTAATTTTTTTATTGTACATGGATTACATGAACTAAAACTCCCTAGGGAGAGCGTCACCTGGCACAGTTTCTTGTTTTCGCACGCCTTTTAATATATTTGTACAGATGTCCAAGCCATATGCTCGGATTATTTAATAACGTGTATTTGCAATTTTTAAAAATATATAAATATATGTCTTTAAATCATTTTTTCCTCCACAAAGACCAACATGAGCATTGATTTGATTGATTAAAAGAAGGGAGAGTACATGTACCAGCATGGTATTTGTTTGTATATATATATATATATATATATATTAATATTATATAATATTTATATATATATATTTTATATAGAAGTGAGTTCATATGAGAATGCATACTTATATGAGAAATGAGAATGAATTTTAAATGCTATAAATCTTTAGTGAATAGTAGTAATGTAACTCTAATGAAAAAGTGATGTAACTCCAAAAACAAAATATTTGAAAAAAAAAATTCAAAAAAAAAAACAAATTTTTTTTGAATTCAATTTTTTTTTAGAGGGATATAATCTAATGAATAAGTGTTGTAACTCTAAACCAATCGTGTGGTTGAGATTCAATCATTTCTCATGTAAGGAGCATTCTCATGTGATTTTACCATAATATATATATTATATAATTTATATTATATATATATATATATATATATATATATATATATATATATATGAGAAGGTATTGTGTCAGACCGTCCAACCATAATCTTTGGTCAGACGACTTTCAGTTGGTTTCAATTTTTTTCAGTTGGTTTCAAAAAAAATTCAGTTAATTTCAATTTTTTTCAGTTGGTTTCAATTTTTTTTTAGTTGGTTTCAATTTTTTTTCAGTTGGTTTCAATTTTTGTTCAGTTGGTTTTAAATTTTTTTCAATTGGATGTAAGTTACGTCTAAATGAAAGTAACTTACGTCTAAATGAAAGTAAGTTACCTCCAAATGTTAGTAAGTTACCTCCAAATGAAAGTAAGTTACCTCCAGATGAAAGTAAGTTGCCTCCAAATGAAAGTAAGTTACCTCCAAATGAAAGTAAGTTACCTCCAAATGAAAGTAAGTTACATCTAAATGAAAGTAACTTACCTCTAAATGAAAGTAACTTACCATATCAAGTATCTTCTGTCTCCACTTTCAACAGCATTCTCTACCTCTTCAACTCGCTTAATTCCATTACCACATTCTTCTCCATTTCTATCCAATTTTCTCTCCCAAAACATCATCAACAACAACAAAATCATCATTTTCCAGTAATTTCTCACTTAATTTCTCAGTCAATTCATCTGGAATCTCTCTCCTCTTTAGCCCCTAAACCTTGCGATCCATTAACAAATTCTCGCTTCCTTAAACGCCGCACTAGTCTTACTTCTCGCCGCAAACGCTCTAGTCTCCGCCCCCCTGGTTTGTTGTTTTCTCTCTCCTCCCTTTTTTTACCCCGAAGTTTTGATTGAAGTTTGATTTGTAAGGTGGGATTTAGCTGGAATTTGAATTTGATTGAAGATGAAGAAGAAGGAGCAGCGGCGCGGCGGCGGCGGAGGAAGAAAATGAAGAAGGAGCAGCGGCGCCGTTCTCGCGGCTTCGTCCGACGAAACATATTGGGTCAGACGGTCTGACCCAATAGTTTCACTATATATATATATACTAGGTTAGAACCCATGCGATGCACGATTTTGATATAATAATTTATTAAAAGAAATATTACAATACTTTTTTAAGCGAATTTGGTAATTTATTTATCTTTAAGTGTTTTTCATTGGGGCTATAAATACAAATATGATAAAGTGAATATTCTTAATAATAAAATGTCTAATACACTTTTTCTCTATTAACAATTCTACTTTATTCTAAAATAATTGCAATATTAATTTTCTTTTTTGAGAGACAATATTATTTAAACCCTTATTTTTTTCTCCAAGAAATATCTCAAAATAGTTGTAATAAATTTCCTTTTTTTTTAGGAAAAAATAATTACAATATGGAGTACTTTTAAAAAAAAATAATGTTTTCCTAGCCTTTAAACTTGTAAGTACTCTCACTTTCCCTAACTTGTTGACATATCACATAGCCCAACATCTTTTAAGATCAAGATTCAAGAAATACAGGATACTCCATATTTTTTCTCTCTCTTCTATGTTCTTCACTTTTCCCTCATTCTTCACATTTTCTCTCAAAAATCAAACACAATTCCTGTTGATGCTTAGGCTTCATTTTCCACCAAAATTAAGCTCTCAATCTTTAATCCTAGAAGCTAATTAGAGAGAAAATGCAAACGGTGGTCTTCATGGTGGTGCTAATGGTGGATCGTGTTTTCTTCAATTGATTTTAAGAAAGCTGAGGTGAGTTTTTTAATTGTGGATTTGGATAGAAATTCTACTTAAATCATTAAATTTCATTTTCCAAATATTCATTCAAATCAGAAGCATACTTGTGGATAATAGAGCTAACTTCCTTATCAAACATGACAAATGATGCACTTCCACTATCATCAACCACTCGAACTTGAACTTTAAACCTGTATATAAAGTTTAGAAGCTTCCTTATAATTTTACTATAGTGATCATTTCATATAAGATAACTATTGAAAACTTTCAATAAACAATAGTATAATATTATCACCTTGGTAAGACACTTTCAACCAATTTGTTACATTTTTTGTAAAACCATTTCGTGACTTTTTTTTGACACCATCGACTTTATTGTCACCATCTATCTTGCCATCAATGTTATCAATCATATTTTCATCATCTCTAATCACCTTTTCTTTGCATTTCTTGCAAGCTAGATAAAACCATCCATGTTCAAATTGGACACAAACAATAATAGCTAGTACTCCCCCCGTTTCCTAAAAATCTTCACACTTTCCGTTTAAGTGCGTTTCCAAAAGATCTTCCTTCTTTTTCTTTATTCCTTATTTGAAATTTTTTCCCCTTTTACCCTCTCATGTCCCTGCCATATGGCCCACCATTACATCATTAATTCAATTTTACTCCATTTCTCTCTCCTACTTTAACCCTTTTTTATTTGTTTATTTATCTTAACCCCTTTCTCTCTCATACTTTACCCACCCCACACCCCACACAACTTGATTCTCATTGGTATCTGTAGTAACGGTAACAAAGAAGATCTTCAGGAAACGGAGGTAGTATCATGCAAAATGTGGCCTGAAATAAAACAATCAAACTACAATGTAAACAAAAAAAATTACGTTAAAAAATTGCTATATTGCTCAAATAAATAATTTGAAGGACAATCTGAGTAATTTCACGCAGCTCATCTAACGACTTTCGGCCATGCATGTTGAGAAGTTCGTCATACAAAGAATTAGAAGTTTGAGTTGATAGTTGGGTAAGGATGGGGGCAGGAGAATGCTCATTATTAATGTCAAGGCTAAATTGAGATAGTTGGTGAACTATATTCGTAATAAAATCAAATTATTTATTCATAAATTGAATTTACTTAAAAAATAGTAGTAGATTAATCTGTTCTTGAATGCTATGATTTCATCAATATCCTCACCAAGAAATAGCCTTGTAGAAAACAGTGAAGTGGATAATGTGACCTCCTCTAAGCGATATAAGAAACATAGAATTATTTTGATTAAGTAATAATAGTAAGTATAATATTTAATTTAATAACAAACAAAGGTAAATAATTATACCCTTTCACTGCTTAATCTTTGCAAATTGAATCACCAATATTCTAGGTCCGGTATTATTTGTTGTCAAATAGTCTGACATCTGCTCGATATATTTGTCCCACAAAGTACACTTTAATTTCCATTCCCTGTAAGTTATAGCCAATCTCAATCATCAATAGGTAGCCCCCCCAAAAAAAAAAAGAAGAGTGAGAGAGCAAAATGCAAAATCTAAGTGAGTATCAGCCATTTCCAAGATGAATTTCTTTGATTTTTTTTCCATTCCTCTCAAAGTTCTCAATTGGTACAGCAGTTACAACCTCTCCAATAACATCTAAGAAAAAAACATCAATATAACAATGAAATTAAAAATAATAAATTGAATGCAATATGGAAAAGCATACCTATTAAGAACTTGTCATCTAATTTACTTGAACAAATATCATCAAATGATGAAAATTCCAACCCATATAAGGGGATCGGCATGTCTTCGCACTTGGTAATTTGGTAGTGAAAAAAAAATATGATCTTATAAGGATGGTGCGTTGTTCGGTAACTTCCAGCATTTTGCCCAACACCAAAATTATTGATGACATACAATTGACCTTCTTCAAGCATATCTGAAAACAATCTAATCAACGATCTTTTAATTGTTGCTTGAATCTTATCTCTCTGTAAAAAGAAAAATTGTATTAAAAGGATTAATAGTGTGACAAAGTTAACCGTCTATAATCTATAACAAATAATGATTTTGTATTTCATTTCACCTTTTCATTCATAAAGATCATCTATATACTGCCATCTTCATTTGGATTTTCAAAACTTGGAGGTTTCCATAAACGAATGACTCTAACTTTGATATTCCAAGAATCTCTCATTGGTGTAATATCTTCAACAAAATTATACGCTTGGGTAGCCAATGTCTTACAGCAAATAAACTAACACAAAACAGGGAGTGAAACTTATGGGAGCTGTAAAATACTTTGAAAGAGAGAAAATGAGAGTTGATTTTCTGGTATATATTTTAAATAAATAGTTAAAAGTATAGTCTCTAGTAAGTTTAAGAGACATGGGAATAGGGTTATATTTTTATTCAATCTAGAAGAATGTACATTAGGTTGACAGCTTGTTGTTATTGTATCCTATTTGACTTTTACAATATGCATCCTTCCCAATGTAAACATTTATTTTCTGAAATTATAGTAGGTATTACTTTGTTTTGTTTTTTTCATCTTCCATCTTCCAGCCGGCAAGCTTGTTCCTAACTATTCTACTTTACTTTTACAATATGCATCCTTCCCAATGTAGACAATTATTTTCTTTAATTATAGTTATAGATTACTTTGACTTTTTTCATCTTCCATCTTCCAGCCGGCAAGAGTGTATTTTGGATTTCCCTCCATTAGTTTTTTAGGTGGGGAAAGAATTTACATGAAGATGCCACATGGACAGTTTTGGAGGGAAAAAACTGAGGCAATGTCTTCTTAATTCGTATAAGTTATAGATAGATATAGATTAGTCCCTCCCATTCAAGTGATAAGTGACCTCAAGTTCACTTCTTAAATTCAATCTTTACTTGTTAGATGGGTGAAAAAGAGAAAATTTGATATATATGATAGGTCAGTGTTAGGTTAGGTCATGTCGAGTTTAGTGTTCTATTGGATTGGGTAAGTTGAGTCACTATATAATTATGCTGTTATGATGCATGCAGGGAGGACATAGAGTGAATACCAGGAGGAACTCTAATCTTCGAGGGAAGGCAATCAAACCAACTTGTTAATGGAGTCGCGAAGCTTATGAAGAAACAACATGTTTTTGCTAATGCTTGTTATATTTGGAACACCCAACCCGTGCATTGTATGAAACTCTCTTTGGATTTAGCACCCCGTCATCAAGTCTTACCATCATCCTATGGTAGGGATGGTAGTACTATACACTTAATGATTTTAATCCATCTTCTTCAAAAAAAATATAGTTATGTTATGCTTTGTTATAGTTTTGGGTCGGATACTCGGATTGACATTACATGGGTAGATTTGGGTTCGAAGTTAAGTTGGTTCGGGTTATTCTTGGAATTTTATCAAGTTATGCTAAGTTTTTCAGGTCAAGTTTGGATCGAGCTCATCTCGAATGGGGTGATTCTCGAGTTTGTGCTAAGCTTGGATCGCGATTTTCTTATGTTTGATTTCATCCGCATCAAGTAATAATTTGGTTCAAATTTAGTTAAAACCTATTCTATCCTATGTCTTGGTTTAAGGAATCATTTTGTTGAAAAATTAAATAGGAAACTACATCTAATGATGCCAAATTTAGGTGTTTTAACCTTGATATCTCAACCCTTATCTCCAATAACTCCAACCTTTCATGGCTTCATCAAACTTAACTGAATAGCTAACAAAGTTTAGTATTTGTCATTGTGAACTTAAACAAATAAAATTTAATTCACTACAAATTAAAAACCAAAGTCTAATATATCGTTGGTTTTCGTCAAGTTTAAGCTAAACCCTATCTCTTCTTTGTTTTGTGTAACTCAAAACCAACCTTCAACTATGGCTCTCTCATCTAAAAACCTTGCACCTTTCTCTCATTTCCCCCCCCCCCCTTGAAAACATCAAAGAATTTTTTTTTCCGACAACAGGTGAATTCATAACCAGTTTTAAAGTCAAAACTTACTGCTATGCGTTCCTAGCTTCTATTGCTAACCTATGTGCTATGTCAACCCTCCTCCTATCCACCTTTTCTACACAAACACCTTTAAACATCGATAAAAAAACCTCATATCATCAATTATATTCCTAATAACTATAGGTATTGTCTTTAGTTTCTGAAGATACTTAACTATGTTTACAATCCATGCTAATCCTAAGTAAGGGCCCCATTGTACATCCTTGCTTTATTCCTTCTAACACCGCCAGGGCTTCAGATTGAAGAGTTGAATTCGACCAAATCTTTATGCTTCCTTAAGCGTCACCTCCTCTGTAGTTGCAAGCCCATGCAATTGTTGTTGTACTCTCCTTAATACCTTTTTTCTGGTTTTCCAAGCTCTGTCCACTTGAACCTGGACAATTTATTGGTCGTTAATAATGTTTTCATAAGCGTAAGTATATTTCTTTTACCTTGACTCTAATCCGTCCGAGTGTGTGGCCGTTGTGCACGTCTCTCTTGGTAAGAAGGTCATGTGGCTTCCTTTCCATCATTGATAATTCTCACGTGAAAGCTCGCTGGATGATCCTTTATGGCTGCATTTACACATTTGGAAGACGATCTCATTGTGACGACTCCATAGGCTCCATAATATTGCCACCATCTGACCCACTGCTTCCTGCATGTTTGGCCTCGTTTTCTCAAAATATAGGAAATTATTCATAACCCACTGCTTTCTACATGTTTGGCCTCGTTTTCTCGAAATAGGAAATTATTTATAACCCACTACGAGAGCGACATGCCATGTTGGTGCTCTAACCTATATCCAAAAAATGATGTTGCCCACACATGCCTGGCTATGTTGCCCATTGCGAGAACACATGATTGCTTGTTTCTTTCTTGATGATGCAAAATTTACAAATTTGGTCACAACCCCTCGTTTATGGAGTGTCGAGCCAAGTGGCAATATGCAAGTGATCAACCGCTAAATGAAATATTTTCATTTGGGGAAAATGTTGCAATTTCACAATTCCATAATTTTCTCCAAGATCCCTACTTTCCTGAAGCTTCAGCCGATATCAAGCTCCATCAAACCGACTTTATTACATACTCCCCATTCGTAGAGGGAATCCAAATGACCTCATCTTGCTTTTTGGCTAGTGGAAGATACGCGCGCATAATCATTTTAGCCTAGTGTAATTCATAGTTATCTCATATATTTTTATGATCTTAGGATCCATCTACACGAACAAGCGCCTGAACTGGTTCCCTGAGCAGATGTTCGCCACCTACTTTAACCCGTACCTACGTCGGCCCAGTCAAACCTTGTGCCTAGTTGGGATCACCTATCATAGCTTATGCTCCGGTGCCTAACGTGACCCCCAGCTTGTCGTGTAATTCCTTAGTAACACGCATATCACTTCTCATTGCATAGGATGGTTATCTTAGCATCAAGTTCCTCTTCCCTATCAATAGGGCCGACTAAGTATATTTCGCGTTTAATACTCTACTTATTACTAGGAGATTTGGGTTCTTTTGCAGCCATCAACATTGCTTAAAGACTATGGGCTTGTTTAAGGTTTTTATGTAGCACAACCCCAACCCTCCATCATATTTGTGCTTAATAAGTGTATCATATTTGGTCCACTAAATGGGTTTGTTTTGTGTTCTACCTGCCCACCAGAGTTTTAGTAACAGTGAGGTGATCTTATTTAATATTTTTGGAGGTATAATGTCATTAAATTGGAGGCTACCACAACAAGCATTAAAATTGATTAGTATTAGTCGTCTTCCCACAGGTGAAAGTATATAGTATCTCCATGAGATCAATATTTGATGATTTTATCACTAATAGGCTGGAATTTCGTTGTTGGTCTTCCATCCGCTTCCATAAGGCACCCTAGGTAAGTCTCAACTTCCTTCCTCTCGTTAACCCTTAAAAGGATCTTAAGGGTATTTATTAACTCATTAGGGGTATCAGGTGAAAATTTTATGAAGGATTTCTCATAGCTAACCACTTCCCCGGATATGATGTTGTAAGTATCTAGAACGTACCTCATTTTTTTTTGCATGCTTGCATATTTGCCTTGAGAAAGAATGTGCATTGTCTGCTAAAAATTTATAAGTTATCGATGATGCTCTTGTGGCTATCTTATACCTAGTATATTTCTGGCGGCCTCCATTCTCTTCATATAGCTCGGCCTAAGACTTCCATACATAGAGGAAACAAATACGGGGATAGAGGGTCTCCCTGGCGCAATCCAGCTCGAGCTATAAACATCTCATAAGGTGTTCCTTTCACAATAACTGAAAATGTCATAGTCGACATACAGCGATAAACCTAGCTTATCCACAGTTCAGGAACCCCATTGCCTTGAGGGTGAGTACAAGAAAGTCCCATCGAACATGGCCATATGCTTTGTTAAGATAGTAGAGTTATCCCCGTTTCCTTATGCATATCCAAGAAATTAGCTTGTGAGTTATCAAGCATGTATCTGCCCTGGGACAAAAGCATTTTTCTCCTCAGAGATGAAATTAGGCAGAACATTTCTCATTCTGCCTACCATGACCTTTGCTATTATTTTATAGGTTATGTTGCATAGGCTTATTGGACGAAATTGCAATAATTGTTGTGGTTGTGCTGTCTTCGGAATTAGTGTTATAAGAGTCATGTTTGTCTCTCGTAACTTATGCCCTCCCGCAAAAAAGAAGTTGACCACGTCCCATACTTGGGAAACTATATATCTCATTCCAGAATTTTTTAAAGAAACCTGAGGGAGCCCCATCTTATCTTGAAAACTTATGTGACCTCATGTTAAATGTTACTATACATACCTCGTCCATTATCTCTGGTTTTATTAGGTCGGCTATATGCCCCGCTTTATATTATGAAGGTGTGAAAATCACTCTTCCTGATGGGGGGCAAATCGCATTGGTTAGTGGGTTAAACAGACACGAGATCGAAGAAGTTATCAAATTCATGTCTTATCGACTCTTCCTTCATCACCCAACTCCCAGTTTGGTCCTGCAACCATAAATCCTGTTTTTTACTTGTATTACTTTTGCTTGCCTAAAAAAGAAGCTCGTAGGATTATCTCCCCATGCATCTCACTTTAATCTACTTCTTTGTTTCTAGAACTTCATTTGGACTCTTAGTCTTTCCTTCAGCTCTATCCTGTTATTTAACTTTTGTTGTACATATGTTATTTCGTCCATATTCTTATGCGTTACTTCCAAGGAGTTGAGAATATTATGCCAGTTTATTCCTTTTTTTATAATTAATACACCACTCCCTCATTTTCCAGCCGACATTTTCTGATTTCTGCTAAAGTTGGAACATCAGAGGGAAAAGACCTATCGAATCCTGTCAAAATCGGGATTATAAATCCAGTTTTGGTCCGAATGCGGTGGACACAAAGTGGCTAATAGTCATCAACTGATCCAATCTAGACTCATATCAGTTGACACTAAATTAATCTGGTTGCATGACAAAACCGGATCAGTTAGGTGAGTAAACTGATTCGATTTTGTCATGCAATCGGATTAGTTAGGTGAGTAAACTGATCCAGTTTTGTCATGCAACCTGATCGGTTTCTTTAACTCACAAATTCAAAAAAATCAGGGTTTTCATTTTCCAATGCAACCATTTATCTTGAACCGAACAATGAAAGAAAGGAAGACAAGCAACAATGCATCACATACGAGATAAAACAAACGAAACAAAAGCTGCACCATTTAGCCAAAATTGCATAGGAATCAAAATTAACAAACAAAATCAAATCTAGACTATTCAGGAATGGATATACCACACTAATGTAATTTGCTTGTTAATTGATGTGGCGGAGATTAACTACAAAAAAAAGAATGAAAAAGTCGAACAATAATACCAACAAACGAAAATTTAAATCGACTAACGAAAATTAAAACGAAAAACGAAATTACTAAGAAATGAAATTACAAGAAACCCAAATTACAAAAATGGAAACTAAACTGAAACTCTAAAATAAAAAACGAAAATTATAAATAAATACGAAAATTATACAACAATTACACAAAATTATTAATAAATACAAAAATTGCCTGACAAAATTACACAACTTAACTACAAAGATAATAGGAGGCTATAAAACTCAATCAAAAATGGAAATTTCAGATCTAGAAAATGAAAAAAAAAACAGATCCAAAAACCTATATAAAAAGGAAAATGATATATGTAGCCCTTAAGGCTATGTATAAGAAGCTTAAAATAGAAATAAAACATTTGAATAAAACATTTATTACCTCAAATGATGTGAAATTTTGTAATGAATTCATAAATTGTTTCCATTATAAGACATGTATTTAATGCTTATATGTAGCCCCACTACTACAAAAAAGGCCTAGGAAACCGGTTGAAAATGGCCTAGGAAACCGGACTATAACACATCTCCATCTCGCAGGTGTCCTAGGTTAAGAGACCGGTTATAATGCTTGATTTCTTTGTTTATTTAGGAGACCGGTTGATATGTAAAACCAGTCTCTTAGATAAGTGTACATATAATCTGAAATGAGGTTAGGAGACCAGTTAACATTTATAACCAGTCTCCTTACCTTACCCTTTGAAACCAGTTATTAACCACAACCGGTTTCTTAGGTATATTATATGTTTTTTTAATTAAAATATTACAGTATACATACATTATCTGCTTATGTATTTACATTTCCATGTATATACGCCTTTAAAAAAAACAGATCTATAAATAACCACAATAATAGTAATATTATGAAACAAAAATTCCTGCTTGCTTTATTAATAATGTAAAAAATATTTGCTACATTTAATTTACATACAAAATCAATTTCACTAGTCAAAGCATCAATATATTCCAATAATTAATGTCTTAAAAATAAAATTTCTATAATCTAATGATATCTATGAAAATTAAAATTCTAACTTAAGAGCAAATAATATGTACAATTGAAACTTGACCATTGTCTTCAATCTCCATCGTCTCGTGTTTGATTGTTTAAATATTTCACCCACGTATCTCTTAGCTCGTTAATCCTCTCTTGCGAATAAGTGCTAGGAATCCCAAGAAAGTACTACAAAACAATTACAAAGAATTATAATTAGAACTAGTATATCTATATTTTATAACTTTCATATATATAAACTCGGCAAGAAAAAAATCAAAGCTAGAACAATCGAATTTCTAAACGATTCCTAATTTTTATGACTCATCGTTAGATCATGAATAGAGAACTTTTTCCTTCTACATTACAATATACAATAGTTAAAATCAAGATGTTCAAAATCTAAGATTACTAGCATCTCTAGATCATATAGAAGAAAATAACAATGGGGTCCAATAAAAGCCTAAATTCCAACTCATATATCCAAGTCCAATTCAGATTTTAGGTATTTATCCCCAATTTTGTTTTGGTTGTAAAGATGATTTCAAAACCAAGGAAGTGTAGATGGTCATATGATGTCCCAGGGAGCCGTGTTGAATGCAAACCTCAATGCCTACTCACTTACCCCTCCATTAGTATAGACTGTGGAGGCACGGATTTTGTCCCAAAACCCAATTTGTATTCATGCAAATTTCACATCCTCTAGCTAAACAATGAAAGCCTAATTTTTGAACTTGAGATGAGAAACTAACAAGGATCCAGCCAGATGAATAATTTATGTAACTACTTTAAGATCACTACCGTGCTAGATTGTTGGGGAACATCCTCGAGCTAAATGATGAAAACCTAATATTTAAACTCAAGATAAGAAACTAACAAGCATCTAGCCAGACCAATATTTTAATCTAACTACTTTAAGTTCACTACCCTGCTAGATTGCTGGGGAGACTAACAAGTAACAAGCATCTAGCCTAGTTTTAGTAACTACAATTTGGTGGGGAGTGGAGACGTGGGGGAATGGATAATGTGTTCGAGCAGGGATTGAAACAGAACAGCTAGATAGGTACCTTGCTGAGCAGCAACCTGTAGCGGAGTTGCATAAGCAAATATAAACTTTCAAAGCGATAAATGGGTAACAATGATGTTGTCTAATTCTAGGACCAAGGTGACAAACAACAATCTTGGAACCTACAGCTGCATTATTCTTCACAAGAGCGATATCTAGACGTAAGTCAAGGAAACATACCAGCCAATTCAACAAAATCAAGAATCGGAAGTTAGAATCTCACGTGAAAATGCAGCAGAGTTGATTCAGATGTATTGAAGCTAATCAGAATTTTAGGGCATCAAAGAATACCAGAAGTCAATGAAGCTCCTCCAGTTAATTCGTTTACTTTTGAAAGCAAGAATGGGGTTTCAGCACTTCCCCTTATGTTCTGTTCCTTGAAAAATGTTCCAAATGAATCCGCGTTAAGACTTAATTAGAGATACTACAAGCAGATTTAACTTAATTATAATTGAGAAAATTTCTACGATTAGTATGATAGTATCTAACTTTAACCTTGCTTCAGCCAAGGCTCTCTGTATTGCAGATTCAACAAAGCTTCCAGAAGCAAAATGTTCTTTCGGAATAGGAACTGCAATTTGTATACTAGTTCCTAGCTTGAGTTTTGTGTTGGAATCTACAATTCAAAGGATATCCATCAGAAATGTAAATGACAAGAAAATACACCATAAGAGATCAAAGTAAAGGTAAGTAATTTCTCAGGCACCTATTAAGAGAGCAGCATCTTTTGGGGAGTCTATGCGACAAGAAGCCTAAAAAAACAAAGCATTAGACGATAATAATGTCAAATATTGCCTATAAGATTGCTTTCCCTTGGACTGCAATCAATTAGCTAGGTACTGTCCATTTTACTTATTTTCTTACAAAATCATCAACTATTCAAACTTTAGTATATACAAACATCATTCAATGTATATATCCACCCATTGCACAAAGATTCGAACACTTCTAAAATTTAGATAAAATACTTAAAACAGGGGGCCTTTTCTTTGATAATCATTTCAATATTTACAGCAAAAATCTTTATATTATGTATTCTTACCTATATAATCAACATGTACAACAAACTTTGGCATTTTTGTTTGTTTACCGGGTTCAACAAACCGTAATCAAATCTATCAAGGCCTCGTTATTGCTTGTTAAACACATCCCAGCAGACCCACAATTTTGAATTTCAATAAGCAAACCCTAACTAATTAATCAACGATTTACATCCAAATATTCGATTAATCTAAGAATCTAACATATATAAACTTATAAAAGTTGGAAAATATGAAATTAGAACTCAAAAATAAAAACTTAACAACTTACTGGTTCGAGTTAATGGAGGATTACTAGGTCGGAGAAGTCTAACTTCAAAGTTCAAATTAAAGGAGGTGAGCAGTGGTCGGCGTCTCGGCGAAGTCCTCACTGTTTCTGTCGGCGAAGTCCTTTGAGTGTCGTTCTATATTGAGAGATAGGAGAGAGAAGAGATAAAATTAGAGGAGTAGAGAGGAGAGAGGAGAGAGGAGAGAGGAGAGAGAGAGAATCGTGAGTCTGAGAAGAGGATTGAGGGGAATGAAGCGCAAGAAGGCAGAAGCTATGGCGCAGTAATGGTTTTTTTTTTTGACAGGTATTAACCACGATCTAGGTAGAATAATATTAGGAGAGGTAGTTTTTTTTTTCTATTGTATTTGTTCCATAATTTTAAAGGAAAAATTGATTTAATCAGTCCCAACTTTTGACGTCCTGACAAAAACAGTCTCAACTTTCGTTTTTTATTGTTCAGTCCCAACTTTGGGGAATATTTTACAATGGTAGTCCCAACAGGTTTCTAACCTGCTGTAGCAGGTGAACATTACTAATTTTTGTTCTCTTTTTTTTTCTTTATTCCTCTACTTTCCTCCCTCCTTTCTTTAGTGTTCCCTCATCCTCCCCTTCTGGCCGTCCACCCTGCTACATGCCTCCCCTTCTGGCCTTCCACCCCCGATACCCGCCTCCCCCTTTGGCCTTTCACCCCGCTACCCGCCTCCCCTAACTGTCACCACTCCCCCGCCACCAAATCACTCCCTCTAACCCAATTTCATGCAGTCCCCACCAAATCACCTTCATAGCGAACCCCGTCCTCACTTGTTACTCCACTCTCCACTTGTTGAAATGCATTCTCTCTCTTCACTTTAAAGCTTCCATCGTTTACCTCCCCTTTTTTACAATTTTTGTACAGTAACTCAGTGATTGAAATTTGCTGAAAACCACAGCATTTACTTGCTACTTTTGGAAACTGGCTCACACAGTTCAACTGAATTCAGGTTTCCCCTGCACTAATACAACGCAAAGATGTCGGCTTGATCGCCTTCTCTTGTGATTTTTTCGCTGCAATTGGTTTTAAATGATTGAGAAATGAGGGAACTGAAAAGGGTTTTTTGAGTTTGGGTGTATGAATCAAATGGGTCTGTAAAATTTTGATTTGTATGAAGCAGTAACAAGTTTGTGTAATCTGTTGAAGCAGAGGAAGGACTAAACGAGGAGAGAGAAAACAAGAAGTCAACTTCACCTAATTATTACTGCCAATGACTTATTCTTTCTCGGTTTTGGACTTTTTGTTGCCATAAAATAACTTCTTCTTCCTCATTGATACATATTGATTAAGATAACAAGAGCATTCAAAGTACTAAACAAGAACAAAGAAAGAGAACATAAGATGTTTGTTACAAACCGGTTCAATTAGATTGAACAACCACCACTTTCACTAACCAAATACCACCAATCTAAGATCAAGTTATAACAATAAGCTTCTAACTTGCATCTACTTTGAGTTTCATCCACCAATTCAACGATTAAGTGAAAGAATTAAGCAAAGATTTGATAAAGGCCAAACTGACCGAAAGAAGCAATAAGCACACAGCTTAATGTTTTGAGTGTAACTCTCTCAATTTTGATTCAAATGACTTAATTCCAAAAAGAGTACAAAGCTAACATATTTGTTTACATTGTGTCCAAAATTCAGCTGATTTGGACCACAAGAGCTACGCCAACTAAGCTAATAAAATACATGAAACAAAAATTACAAACTGTCCAGCACACTTCCTACAAACTAGCTTAGATCTCTATTGGAAGTTACAAAACAGGAAAACTACCAATAGGATACTAAAGTAAACATATTAAACTATTACTCCTCAAAAGCTTGTACAATTTGCATAGAAATGATTGTTGCCCAAAAGCTTCAAAGAGAAGTTAGGACAGACGTGGGAGCTGGGCAGCAGCACTCCTTGCCTTGAACTTCCTCTTCATTGGATTGAGCTCTCCTTGCCATGTGAACTTCATGTGCTTCTCCTCTTCCCAAGTCTTCAATTCAGTAGGAGGTGGCAACCAAAAGCACAAAAACATCTCCTAAAACTAGCTTAAAGAACCGGATTACAGAGCTTATACTAGCTTATCTCTTAAAGCATGATTAACATAACTTAAGCATGTACTTAGGCTACTAATCACTTACTAAACTTGATTACAATACATAATGATGTTTAAGGTGTCATTAAGTATTACTAATCTTGCTTAAGTAGAGATTAACATAGGATTAGCCTAATCAAGTTGCTTAAGTAAGGTTTTAGAATAAACCGAGCTAGTTAGGCTTAGAAATTGAACCTCCTTTACCATGTTCTCCTTTTGATCATGTAGAAGAAGACCTTGGTTGCTTGAACTAGATGCTCCTGCATCATTCTCCTCAGGTTCGAAAAGGTCTTCTTGTAACTCTGAATCATCTGCAAGATATGGAGCTAAATCACCAACATTGAATGTAGCTGAGATGTTTCCCATTTCATCTGGCAATTCTATCTTGTATGCATTGTTGTTGATCTTTCTAGCACTTTGAAGGACCATCACTTCTGGCATTAGCTTGTTCTTCCTCCTTGTAGGAAATCTCTTTCCTTAGATGTAACCACACTAGATCACCTGGCTTGTAAAGAACTTCTTTCCTGTGCTTGTTTGCTCGAACCTTGTATGCTTCATTCACCTTCTCTATTCTGGTTCGAATTTGCTGATGAAGTTGCTTCATCTCCTTTGCTTTCACTTCAGCTTCTTTGCTACTATGTGCTTCAATAGGAAATGGAAGTAAATCAATAGGACTTAAAGGATTAATCCCATAATTTACCTCAAATGGTGAGTGTTTAGTAGCATAAGTTGGTGATCTATTGTAAGCAAACTCAGCATGAGCTAGCTTTAGATCCCAATCCTTTGAGACTTGTTCACAAGTGTCCTTAGCAGCATAGTTAATGTCCTGTTGGTCACCTCAGTCTGGCCATCAGTTTGAGGATGAGCAGTAGTACTAAACAGCAACTTAGTACCTAAAAGCTTCCACAAGTTCTTCCAGAAATAGCTAAGAAACTTTACATCTTTATCAGAAACAATAGACTTAGGAACTCCATGAAGTCTAATTATTTCTTTAAAGAACAAATCAGCAACATGAATAGCATCATCAGTTTTATTACAAGGAATGAAATGAGCCATTTTAGAGAATCTATCTACACCACCATGATTGCATCTTTCTGCCTTTGAGTTCTAGGTAGAGCAACAATGAAATCCATGCTCACATCTTCCCATGGTTGAACTGGAACAGGTAGAGGCGTGTAAAGCCCTTGATGAAAGGACTTTTAGCCTTCTGACATATAGAACATCGAGCTAGAATAGCATGAACATCTCCTGCAAGTTTCGGCCAGTAGAAGTGTTCCTGCAATACATCAACAGTTTTGTTAATGCCAAAGTGTCCTGCTAGTCCTCCTCCATGAACCTCCTTGATTAGCAAATCCCTTAATGAGCATTTAGGGATACACAGCTTGTTGTTTCGAAAAAGAAAGCCATCTTGCAATGAATAAGCTCCATGAGATCCTTCTTTGCATGCTTCTAACAATAAAGAGAAATCTGGATCATCATAATACAAGTCTTTAAGATGCTAAAGCCAAGTACACGAGCCTCCATAAGAGAAAGCATAGAATGCCTCCTTGATAAAGCATCTGCAACAATGTTAGAAACTCCAGTTTTATATTTTGAAACAAAATCAAAGGACTGAAGGAATTCCACCCATTTTGCATGTCTTGGACTGAGTTATGTTGTCCATTTATGTACTTCAAAGCCTGATGGTCTGAATGTAACACAAATGAGCTGGTCTGAGATAATGAGTCCAATGAGTCAAGGCACGAACAATAGCATAGAACTCCTTATCATAAGTGCTGTAGTTGAGTCTATGATTGATGACTTCTCACTGAAATAGGCTATGGGGCGCCCTCCTTGTTGAAAACAGCTCCAATGCTACACCACTTGCATCACACTCCACTTCAAACACTTTCTTGAAATCAGGTAAGGCTAGAACAGGAGCCTTACTAAGCATGTTCTTCAATTGATCAAATGCTTCTTGTGCTGCAGGAGTCCAAATAAAGGACCCTTTCTTGATACACTCAGTCAATGGCGCCAAGATGGTGCTAAAGTTCTTGATAAATCTCCTGTAAAAAGAAGCTAAACCATGGAAACTTCGAACCTCAGTGATAGATTTAGGAACTGGCCATGACTTGATTGCTTCCACCTTAGATTCATCCATAGAAATGCCATTAGATGACACTATGAATCCAAGAAATGTCACACTTGAAGTAAAGAACTCACACTTCTCCATCTTTGCATACAGCTTCTTTTCCCTTAGTTTAAGGAAAACCTTCTTGAGATGCATTAGATGTTCCTGTTCACTTTGACTATACACAAGAATATCATCAAAATAAACAACAACAAAGATACCAATGAAGGGCTGAGTACCTCATGCATAAGTCTCATGAAAGTACTAGGAGCATTTGTCAAACCAAATGGCATCACACGCCACTCATACAAACCACTCTTAGTTTTAAAAGCTGTTTTCCATTCATCACCCTCTTTGATTCTAATCTGATGATAACCACTTCTTAAATCAATCTTCGAAAATATAGTGGAACCATGTAACTCATCAAGCAAATCATCAAGTCTAGGTATTGGATACCTATACTTCACTGTTATGTTGTTAATAGCACGACAATCCACACACATCCTCATAGAACCATCCTTCTTAGGAACCAAAATGACAGGCACAGCACATGGACTAAGACTTTCTTGCACAAATCCTTTAGCTAACAACTCACTAACTTGTTTTTGTAACTCCTTAGCTTCTTCAGGATTACATCTATAAGCTGGTTTATTAGGTAAAGGGGCGCCAGGTTAAGTCAATTTGGTGTTCAATTCCTCTACTAGGGGGTAATCCACATGGAAGATCAATAGGAAAAACATCACCAAACTCCTTCACTAAAGGTTCACCATTTCGTGCACTTCATTAAGGTTTACATCATTTTCATCCAATAACAACAACAAATACATAACCTTCCCCTTTTCTACAGCTTTATCAAGTTGAGGTTTAGAAAGGATTAAGGTTTTTTTGTTTTGTGTTTTAGGTGAGGTTGTTTTTGGTTTAAGATGATTCGGCCATGGACTAGGACTAAGTACAATTTTCTTCTTGTTATGCATGAAAGTGTAAGTATTAGTCCTACCATTATGCAAGGTTTCTTTATCAGATTGCCAAGGTCTACCTAAGAGTACATGACATGCATCCATAGGTAATACATCACATAAAACTTCATCTTTATAAGAATCACCAAAAGAAAAGCTAATTAAAGCTTGTTTTGTTACCTCCACACAATTGCCATCATTAAGCCAATGAAGCTTATATGGTTTTGGATGTGAGAAAGTAGCATGATTGAGCTTGTCCACCATAGAAGATGAGCGACATTGGTGCAGCTTCCTCCATCAATATCATCGAACATATCTTCCCTCCAATCAAGCATTTGGTTTGAAAGATTTGATCCCTTTGAGAAGGAACCAATTCAGCTTCTTTGGCATGAAGAACTCTTCTTAAAACAAGGCTTAAATGATCACCTTGAGTCACCTCTCCAACCTCCAAAGCTCTTCACATTTCGGCCTCCTCTTCAGCTCCTCTTCTTGGTTTTCTTCTGTTCAAGTGATTCTTCAATGTTTTTAATGTCAATTAAAGTCATTACTCTTTTATTAGGACATTGAGCTTGATAATGACCATAACCATGACACTTAAAGCACTTTACATCAGATTTTTTTGAGGTTTCATCCACTACTTTCTTCCCTTTATCAACACTTTCAACCGTCACTTTAGGGGTGTAAGGAGATGTGTATGGTGTTTTAACATTAGAAACTCCCTTAGAATAGGTAGTTCCCTTCACAAAAGGTTTCTTCTTCTTCTCCTTAATGTGTTTTTCAACTTTAAGAGCTAACTTAAAGAGTTCATCTAAGGTAGAATAAGGATGTAACTCCACCTTCCTCCTAATGTCTTTTTCTAAGCCTCCTAGAAATCTAGACATTGTTTGCTCTCTCTCTCTTGTACATCAATTTCATTAACAACTTTTCAAACTCATGGATGTAATGTTCTACCCCTTTATGGTCTTGAGAATTCGGCCAATTGTATACAAATCAAGGGTGTAAGTAGATGGTAAAAACTTCTCCCTCATTTTCTTTTTAGCTTACTCCAACTCTTGATTTTAGGCTTTTGTTTCTATCTTAGCTAAACAACATTCTCCCACCAAAGGGATGCATACCCCTTTAGTTTAGCTACAGCAACTTGAAAGATTTACATCATCATACTCCTTAAGTTCAAAGATCTCTCACACCTTGAAACCCACTCCAAATAAGCATCTGGATTAAGGTTTCCATCAAACTCAGGAACTCTAACTTAATGTCTCTAAAATCATCTTTCTTTTGTGGTTTTCTCTAGTTCTTGAAGATTCAAAAGAACTCCTCACTACTATCATAAGCTACCCTTCATCCTCCACATTTCTCTCCTTAAAGGTCCTCTAAACCCTTCTCTAACAACAGTCATCAAATTAGCCATTTGTTCACTTAAAGTGGCTATTTGATTCTCCACTCCTACCAACCTTGCTTCACTCAAGTTCATCCCTTCTAAACTGATTTTCTTCACCTCCACTCATGATTGATTCAACCTAATGAAGTTAGGCTAGAAAGAAGAAAAGAAGTGTGTTTGGCTTAGAATTAGGTTCGGTTTTGGGGGGGATTGTGTTTGGTTTTGTTGTGTGTTTAATGTGTTTAAGGGATGAATTAGAATGCTCTTAATCAACCTACAGCTTGATACCAAATGATACATATTGATTAAGATAACAAGAGCATTCAAAGTACTAAACATGAACAAAGAAAGAGAACATAAGATGTTTGTTTCAAACCGGTTCAATTAGATTGAACAACCACCACTTTCACTAACCAAATACCACCAATCTAAGATCAAGTTATAACAATAAGCTTCTAACTTGCATCTACTTTGAGTTTCATCCACCAATTCAACGATTAAGTGAAAGAATTAAGCAAAGATTTGATAAAGGCCAAACTGACCGAAAGAAGCAATAAGCACACAGCTTAATGTTTTGAGTGTAACTCTCTCAATTTTCATTCAAATGACTTAATTTCAAAAAGAGTACAAAGCTAACATATTTGTTTACCTTGTGTCCAAAAATCAGCTGATTTGGACCACAAGAGCTACGCCAACTAAGCTAATAAAATACATGAAACAAAATTACAAACTGTCCAGCACACTTCCTACAAACTAGCTTAGATCTCTATTGGAAGTTACAAAACAGGAAAACTACCAATAGGATACTAAAGTAAACATATTAAACTATTACTCCTCAAAAGCTTGTACAATTTGCAGTAGGAATGATTGTTGCCCAAAAGCTTCAAAGGGAAGCTAGGACAGACGCTGGGAGACTGGGCAGCAGCATCCTTGCCTTGAAGCCTTCTCCTTCTCATTGGATGGAGCTCTCCTTGCCATGTGAACTTCATGTGGACTTCTCCTCTTCCCTAAGTCTTCAATTCAGTAGGAGGTGGCAACCAAAAGCAACAAAAACATCTCCTAAAACTAGCTTAAAGAACCGGATTTACAAGAGCTTATACTAGCTTATCTCTTAAAGCATGATTAACATAACTTAAGCATGTACTTAGGC
Source organism: Beta vulgaris subsp. vulgaris (assembly GCF_026745355.1). Classification (NCBI taxonomy): domain Eukaryota; kingdom Viridiplantae; phylum Streptophyta; class Magnoliopsida; order Caryophyllales; family Amaranthaceae; genus Beta; species Beta vulgaris. The sequence goes on from NC_079209.1 coordinate 20,993,071, forward strand.
TACTAATCACTTACTAAACTTGATTACCAATACATAATGATGTTTAAGGTGTCATTAAGTATTAACTAATCTTGCTTAAGTAGAGATTAACATAGGATTAGCCTAATCAAGTTGCTTAAGTAAGGTTTTAGAATAAACCGAGCTAGTTAGGCTTAGAAATTGAACCTCCTTTACCATGTTCTCCTTTTGATCATGTAGAAGAAGACCTTGGTTGCTTGAACTAGATGCTCCTGCATCACTCATTTTGTTGCTATTCTTGTTGTTCATTTTGTTGTTGTTGTTCTTATTGTTCAATTTTCTGTTGTTGTTCTTGTTGTTCAATTTGCTGCTGTTGTTGAATTTGTTCTTGATGCTTGATGAGAATCTTGTTGATACTAGTTTTTTTCTTTGTTGTCTCTTTTTCTCTCTTTTATTTTGCTGGGTTTATGAGATGTGAATTAGAAAAATGGAGTGGTAGGAGGAGGGGTTGGCAGCATGGTAGGGGAGAGAGTGAGGACGGTAATGGTAAGGGGGAGAGTGGGGATGGTAGTGGCAGGGGATCGGAGGGGGGGAGGGAGGGGGGAGGAGGAAGGTGAGAAATAGAGAAACAGTAGTTAAGCGTAAAAATTCAAAAAGAAAAAGGAAAATGAAGGGTTAATTTTTTTTTAACAGGCTTGGCAGGTAACCTGTGCACTTGAACCACGTGTGTAAAGTAACCCCAAAAGTTGGGACTGAACAATAAAAAATGAAAGTTGGGACTGTTTTTGTCAGGACGCCCAAAGTTAGGACCGATTAAATCAATTTTTCCAATTTTAAAAGTAAATAGACTTATAGTTTCAAAAAAAAAAAAAAAATAGACTTATATATAAAACTTATACTGCATTAAAGTATTAATTAAAAAGATATTAAATTTTAAAATTATTATTTTTTGGAAACCGGTTCGAGTTAGAAGTAGTTTCCTAAATCTTCACAATAAGAATATATACGTATAATAGTTATGTTGAAAAAAAATTTGAATTGAAAAAATAAAATATATCAAGGAAACCGGTTTTACTTGGAAACGGTCTCTTATTTCACAACAACTTTTTTTATTAGTCAAATACTTAAACTTAAGAGACTGGTTTTAGATAATCAATGGTTTCCTATATTTAAGAAATGGGTTAGTAACCTCAACCGGTCTCCTATAGGTAGTCTCTTTGGCCATTTTTGTAAAATTGCCTGACAAAATTACACAACTCAACTACAAAGATAATAGGAGGCTATAAAACTCAATCAAAAATGGAAATTTCAAATCTAGAAAATGAAAAAAAAAAAAAAAACAGATCCAAAAACCTATATAAAAAGGAAAATGATATATGTAGCCCTTAGGGCTATGTATAAGAAGCTTAAAATAGAAATAAAAATTTGAATAAAACATTTATTACCTCAAATGATGTGAAATTTTGTAATGAATTCATAAATTGTTTCCATTATAAGACATGTATTTAATGCTTATATGTAGCCCTGAGGGCTACATATAACATTACCCATATAAAAAAAACCCAATGAAAATAGAACGAACCAATGGGTGTGATGCGTGTCATTTCCGCAACAAAATTAAATTTATAAATCACTCACTAACTCTAACAAATAGATAGGGAAAGTAAGGGTCGAACCCACAGAGACTGCGTTATTATCTTAAACTAATTATTTAATTATATATATAACTACTATTTAATAAATTGGGGGGTTTCAAATATCAGAATTATATTAAAACTATTAAACTAAAATTAAAAATACAAATTGCAGGAAATAAATTCGGTTTTAAAATATAACTAAGAAACTAATAGGAGACATGTAATTTTCTCTTGAGATAGAGTTTAATCATTGAATCATTTAACTAGTTGATAGATAGATTGGTTAACAAATAATCCCTTGAACGCAAGAAAATTAGTTGCTTTATAATTCATACTAACTAAACCCCGTGAACGCACGCAAGTTCAGTCCTAATCAAATATATCAATTTAACAATGAAAGCATATATTAAATTAACAAACTTGACCACTTTAAGAACACCAATCAGTTAACTTTAATTAAGCCAGAAAGCTGCAACTATATTAAAATTAACATCACATAAAATTCCAGCAATGACATCAGATAAGAAAGCTTCAACCTAATAATATTACTGTTAATCCAAGCAAATAACCATGAATAAAATCTTAGGTGATCAATCTAAAATTAACATTCATAAATTATAAACTCAAATAACGAATTTCATGTGAATACCAATCAAACTAATTAATTGAAAACATAAATCATAATCTCATAAACCCATAACAAGATTCAATTACATGTTCCTACTAGTGTAAACTACTCTAAATTAGACATGAAAACAAAGAAAAGAGATAAAAGAGAGTAGAGAAAACTCATTAGAGACAAATTTCTAGACTGAAATCTCGCCGCCATTGTTTCGTCCTCCTTCTTACTGCGTCCCGTAGTTTGTACTGCCCCCATTGTTTCTCCTCCAGCCCTCTTATTATTCCCTCGACCTCCGTAGGCTTAGGGTATGTTTTTGTGGATTTTTTTCCTCAAAAGCCCATTTTTTTCTTTCTTTTTATCTTGTGTGCGTGTTTAGAGTTTAAGAACCCCTTTTCCTCCTTTGACTCTTCTCTTCTTTTGTTATGAATACTTGGGCTTTTTGTCCTTCTTGATTTGCTGTTGGTGAATACATGTTGTTGTGGTTGGAGGCAAGTGGGTCTATCCCATTTATTTTTCAACTTATAAATACACTTAAAATATATGGGCTGTAGGTGTGCAACCTAATTTCGACCCAGTAAACAGCTGAATTAGCTCTTGCTTTCTTCAAAGAAGTTGTAGGTCTCGATCTCAGCTTTCCGTAGCCACTTAATCTCGCTCGTTTCGATTCCGTATGAGTGAGATATGACCAAAATACTATATTAGCCCTGCAGAATTAGTAATACTCGAATTTAGTGCATCTTTTCGAACTCTATTCAGATAGGTTATCACTAAATAATTAATAAAGACACAAATTCATCTTTTAAACACTAAAAATAATTATCAAGTGATTAAATCGAAATATTCTAAAAGTATATTATTTAACTCATATGACTCAACAGACGACACTAAATGTATTATATTAGAGGGTAAAAATATGTATAAATAGGCACTTATCAAATTCCCCCACACTTAGCTTTTGGTCGTCCTCGATCAAAATACTACTAAGATTAAACTAAATGCAATTTACCAACTAAATGCAAGATCTAATTCACCACCTCAAATTTCTTTGTTGGAAATAACTAAATTAGACAAGTTTAAGACAAGAAACTAAAACATTTAAAGTTAGTCACGAAAACATTGTGAAAAAGTTAGTAGGCATGTTATACTCTTGGCATCGAAAGTGTCATACTATCAAAACTCATAATACTTCATGAACAAATGGTTTTCTTTGCAACTCAAAGATAGCTAGCATGAGTTCACCCTTGTGAATACATCAAGTTCAATAGATAGACCCTCACAGATATAATTTAAACACTCTACTCTCATGTGTTTAGGGGTAAATAATATATCACTCAAACATGTAACCAAGTCGACTCTAAATGAAGTATTTTTCTTTAAACTTGACTATCGTCTCAATTCTCCACTTTAAGAGCGACAAGATGTATAAAGATCAAAAGGGCTTGTAAAGGGTTGTAACGTGGCTAAGGTTAAAGGGTAGGGAAAATATTTAGGAATGTGGAGTTAAAAGAAGCCAAACTAAAGGGAGCAAAAGAATATAAATGACTTGTAATGTTTTAGTCACAACAACTCCATTTATATATTGAACATCATACTCCAATTTTTTTCTTCTTATAATTATATCATTCACCACTCCTTACTAAATAATAATGCAATTGCAACATTTTCAAATATATTCATGGTATAACTTCAATCATTTCTTTGTTCTGTTTTTCTTCTCAAATAATTTGTTTTTTTTTTTTTTCAATGTCACATCTCCTGTTTTGTTTTTTTCTTCTTCCCTTCTCTTTTCACAATAATTTTTTTTTTTTTCAAAACAAAAACTTACACTACAAACTCAACTTAATAACTCCCCTTAGCCAGGCTTGGGTAGAATATGTAGGAGGCCGCAAGTTTGTAATGTATGGTTAGCAAATAAACACGGATTTTTAAGGCTCAAAAGGGCAAAAGAAAGGGAAATAGTAAATGAAATAAAACATCTGAGGCTAAAAAAAAAAAAAAAGAACGCCTAAATCATTTCTTCATAGCATTTGTCACAAAAGTCTCAAAGAGTACCAAGTCAAGCTTAAGAGCCACACTTCATTGAGGAACTATCACACAAGAAAAAAAAGTAAAGACTGATTTAGATGTGTCAGTCTAATAGGCTCAGAAACTCACAGGTTTTGATCTATCTATCTAGCCAACTTATTTAAGAGAAACAAGATAATTTTTCCAATTATATTATGAATCTCTCAAGTTTGACCAATCTTTTCCAATTATACAGACATTACCAAAATCTTTTATTTCGAAAACATATTAGTTTCAAAAACAAGTTAGATTAGAGTTTCTTATCAAACTTACTAATAGAAATTCCTTAGGAAACTAAGAGGTGAAATCCTAAATAATGCAGACCAATCCGAAACTAATGCAAACAAAAGCACATTATATATTTTTTTGTTTTATTTTGTTTTTGCGAATGCACGTAAATAAACCTACTATGCAGATGCAAATATATAATCAAGCTCAATTAAATTTTCGGCAGCACCTGCCCTAAAATGTAACAATCCATAATTAATTTTTTTTTTTTTTTTTAATCACAACACCTGTAATCCACCAAATATCAATCCAACACAACTTTATCATCCAGCTCAAAATAACTCCAAAATTCCCCCCACACTTAAAATCAACATTGTCCTCAATGTTATAAAATCAAACTAAAAATAGAAGTGGGGAGAAGAAGAGAAAAAAGAACAGGTGAAACAAGGAAGGAGGCAACCTGGTGTATGTAGATTGCAGAAATATTCTCCATATAATAATTGGTGTTCTGAAAATTGCAATTGAACGGATAAGGAGATGAGCAGCAATTTGCAGCAGCAACGTGTAGTAACTAAAAGATTCAGCAACATCAACAAAAGGCAGATGGCAGAAGGCAGAAGGAAGAACATCCTGGATCAACAATACATAGAGTAGTTAGAGTAGTTTATTGTACTAAAGAAAATTAAAATAGAAAACAATAAAGCCTTGGGTTGCCCCCAAGCAGCGCCTTTGTTTCTCGTCGTTGGCTCGACACATTGCATGCTGCAATTAAACACCCGCTGCCCCATAAGCAACAGTAGCTAAAGCTATCTCTCGTGCACTCCAAACACAATGTAGTAAAAGCCTTCCTACAAACCAAACTATCATATTAAAGCAAAATTGAAAATTCAAATCCTTTTTAGAACATAAAGACTCTTTCCATTTGGTTTGGTTACAAAAATGCAGCAAGCTAAGTTTATCAATTCAAACTTAGAATAATAAGACTCATAAGACTCATAATTAAGTGTAAAAGATAAACTTAGTGACTTAGATAATGACATGGATGGTTCAAGAGCATAAGAAAAGAGTTGTTCTGAATAGCTATCATTGACTTCAATCAATTATAGGAGAAAGTGTTGTGTTCTCTTCTATTTCAAGTGGTGAAGGTGAGTCATTCTCAAGCATTTCAATTAAACCATCAAGTTCAATTTGTGAAGTATCTCCCACAGAATTAATTAAAAAATCAGAATTAGGTTTGGTCTCAATACCTAAGAGCCGCTCTAAATTCTCAATCTCTACCAATGCAACCTCATTAAAGTTATATAACTTATGCCCGACATCTTCAATTGCTTTAGATTCTTCATAAGGTTTTGCTACAAGTCCATCCAATTTTGTTTCCATATTATTTTCAAAAGAACAAGGTAAAATTTCAGAGTCTTTAGTGGAATAATCCATTAGCCACTAGTCACAAAAAATATAAATGTAAATATAAGATCAAGTAACAAGAACCTAGAAATAAACAAAAAACTAGATATATACTAATACTAAAACATTAGTCAAAAATAATAGATTATACAGCCCCGGCAACGGCGCCAAAATTTGATGCGTGTCATTTCCGCAACAAAATTAAATTTATAAATCACTAAACTCTAACAAATAGATAGGGAAAGTAAGGGTCGAACCCACAGAGACTGCGTTATTATCTTAAACTAATTATTTAATTATATATATAACTACTATTTAATAAATTGGGGGGTTTCAAATATCAGAATTATATTAAAACTATTAAACTAAAATTAAAAATACAAATTGCAGGAAATAAATTCGGTTTTAAAATATAACTAAGAAACTAATAGGAGACATGTAATTTTCTCTTGAGATAGAGTTTAATCATTGAATCATTTAACTAGTTGATAGATAGATTGGTTAACAAATAATCCCTTGAACGCAAGAAAATTAGTTGCTTTATAATTCATACTAACTAAACCCCGTGAACGCACGCAAGTTCAGTCCTAATCAAATATATCAATTTAACAATGAAAGCATATATTAAATTAACAAACTTGACCACTTTAAGAACACCAATCAGTTAACTTTAATTAAGCCAGAAAGCTGCAACTATATTAAAATTAACATCACATAAAATTCCAGCAATGACATCAGATAAGAAAGCTTCAACCTAATAATATTACTGTTAATCCAAGCAAATAACCATGAATAAAATCTTAGGTGATCAATCTAAAATTAACATTCATAAATTATAAACTCAAATAACGAATTTCATGTGAATACCAATCAAACTAATTAATTGAACAAACATAAATCATAATCTCATAAACCCATAACAAGATTCAATTACATGTTCCTACTAGTGTAAACTACTCTAAATTAGACATGAAAACAAAGAAAAGAGATAAAAGAGAGTAGAGAAAACTCATTAGAGACAAATTTCTAGACTGAAATCTCGCCGCCATTGTTTCGTCCTCCTTCTTACTGCGTCCCGTAGTTTGTACTGCCCCATTGTTTCTCCTCCAGCCCTCTTATTATTCCCTCGACCTCCGTAGGCTTAGGGTATGTTTTTGTGGATTTTTTTCCTCAAAAGCCCATTTTTTTCTTTCTTTTTATCTTGTGTGCGTGTTTAGAGTTTAAGAACCCCTTTTCCTCCTTTGACTCTTCTCTTCTTTTGTTATGAATACTTGGGCTTTTTGTCCTTCTTGATTTGCTGTTGGTGAATACATGTTGTTGTGGTTGGAGGCAAGTGGGTCTATCCCATTTATTTTTCAACTTATAAATACACTTAAAATATATGGGCTATAGGTGTGCAACCTAATTTCGACCCAGTAAACAGCTGAATTAGCTCTTGCTTTCTTCAAAGAAGTTGTAGGTCTCGATCTCAGCTTTCCGTAGCCACTTGAATCGTCTCGTTTCGATTCCGTATGAGTGAGATATGACCAAAATACTATATTAGCCCTGCAGAATTAGTAATACTCGAATTTAGTGCATCTTTTCGAACTCTATTCAGATAGGTTATCACTAAATAATTAATAAAGACACAAATTCATCTTTTAAACACTAAAAATAATTATCAAGTGATTAAATCGAAATATTCTAAAAGTATATTATTTAACTCATATGACTCAACAGACGACACTAAATGTATTATATTAGAGGGTAAAAATATGTATAAATAGGCACTTATCAGGGTGGTGTAAGCGAACGTCAGCGGCAAAGATATGTGGCGGTTGTGGTTTCCAGTAACTAGGGAGAGGAGAGGAAGAACGATGATGATTGACGATGATGATGAACGATGATGTTGAGCGACGATGATGATGAATAACGATGATGAACCATGTTGTTGAGCGATGATGAATGATGATATAGCGAGACGATGAACGATGATGAAGAGACGACTTTGGAGAGATGATGATGTTGATCGAGAGACGATGAATGGTTATAAAGAGACGATTGGATAGAGAGGAATGGGGGATGGGAGGATTTTAGGGTTTCTTTGGGGTTGGGTGGATTTTAGGGAATACTGAGGGAGGTCAGAGGGTGAGAGAGGAGAGAGTATGGTCGTGATATTTAAGGTGAGAAGGAAGAGAGAGTATGGGTCGTGATTAAGGTGAGAGAAAGAAGAGAGTATGGGCCAAAACGCTGTTAATGAGAGGGAGAAAAGACTTGGGCTTGCAAAATCCTGGATCAAATTGATCCGGTGTGGAGAATCGAATCAGTTAACAAAACTGATCTAGTTCTCCTCCCAACCGGATCGATTATTTGGCCCAACGTTTTACGCCAAAAAAATCAAACTTACTGATCCAGTTTTGGGATAACCGAATCAGTTTCTTTATGTCAGTTAAGGTTTTCTCCACTAGTATAACCATCTGGACCCTCGTGTCTCCGCGGCCCACCCTCTTTTACCATAACTTGTACTTGCATGAAATCCTAAATCCAGGCATCAAACCTATATGGTCCCCTAGACTTAGTTGTTGTAGGTAACAAGTCCATCATGATGGGGTTGCGATCTAACAAAAAGATAGGAAAATTCCATACAATCGCCTTAGGGACCGTCCTCCACTCTCATCCCCATATGCTTGGGCTAACGTCTTAAAAATGTGTTTGTCCCCTTGAAGATTGTTTGTCCATGTGAACTAGCATCCTTGTAATGTAATGTGAGTTAGCCTATTTATTATGCACCAATGTGAGAATTTGTTTGATCCCAGGTAACACTTTGGACCTCCTTTTTTCTGATGTTTATACTCCACCTGGTTGAAGTCCCCTAGGAGGACTATCTTAATATTTTGGAGTAGGCAATTCCTTTGGATACTTGACCACACCAGTGGCATATCCCTTACATGAGGTGCACCATATACAAACACAACATAATTAACAAACATGGGGGTTTTAACCATACAACATGTATAGTATGTACATATATTAATCGAGGTGATAGATACCGCATTTGTTCAAGCAAAAATTAGCCCACCTTTCTGGATTTCTCCATCAACCCCACAAACATTCCTAAACTCGATTTTACAAAAAGTTTGGGTAATGAGCAATAGTACACATGGTTTCACATATGAAAATTACATCTGTCTTATACATGGATATAATATAATTAATATAAAATATGTGTGCATCTCATACCACACCCCTTGCATACCATGATAATATCTTCATTGATTTGGTGAAGGATGCTAAAGGCTAGCGACACCTCTATTTACAAAACAAAAAGTAGAAGTCATCACCTGCCATCTTCACACTGCAAAAACCTTGCATTACTTTCCTAGTCCGGCTCCTCCATGATGGGGATGATCTCCTTGCCTTTGTCTTTTTTATCCTTTTGATTTTCTCCCACTATACAAAAGTTAATGGCATCAAGAGTATTTAAATCAATATGTATCTCTCTTTTCTCTCCTACACTATCTTGTGTGCTATTTATCGTAATTTTGAAAGCTTGACTTTTTATTTTTTGTTTACTTTTCAGTTTTGCATTTGTAACATGTCGCCAGCCTTCCCTCTTTGTGATGATAAAAGGTTTTTCGTTTGAAGCCGGAGGGGAAGCAATCGAGTTATACATGCAATATTCGTTCATATGCAATTTACCCATACTTTCCAACAAATTCTCTTTTGAGATGGAGGAGGAGCAAGAAAATAATTCTTTAGTAACTTCTACATCTTTGGGGATAGGTGGGCCTAACGGCTAGCCCATTGCTAGTGGAGACGGACTGAATCTCATCTGTGGTTGAATGAGGGGGAATTCGAGAAATAAATTGTAGTTTATTTTTACTGGGTAGAGTTTTGGAAGGATAATTTTTTGTTATTGGACTCAATAATGTTCTCGTTTAGGTTTGAAAGTGGCCTAAGGGTTGTTGGGGGTGGGCTTGAAGGGGCTTAAATTTGCAAAAGATCGATGCGAAAAGTCTGTCATTTATTATTCGGTCGACTTCACTAGATTGACGCCTCACCTTATAGACTATTGAACCCAAGTTACTAATGAGGCTCGCGTGCTCTTGGTTGCTCATGTTGAAAAGAGAGAGGATGGATCCAGAGAGAAGTACGATTCATAAGGATGCAAGGGATAAAAAGGGGTGTCCATGTGTACCATAAATAGAGTGAAAATTGGTAGGTATGAATAATAGGGAGTGGTATTTCTTTTAATAGGGTGGTTGGAGAGATATGCATGGTTAAGGGATATAACACTTACTTCTCTCTGAAATGCAAAGTATGAAAGAATAATATATGTTGCTTGGACTAGCTTCCCTTCTATGACATTTGTAAGCAGGGGATTGTAGTTGGGCTTTTTATTTAAAAGGGGAAAACTTTAATGGGAGAAGGAAAGTCATGCAATATGATACCTGTAGAAGCCTTGTTGTACACTAAATTCCGAAGCTTTCTTAGCCGCTGATCAAAGGAGTCCCCAACGTCCTCTTCGAATTCCAACACACGGGATGTTTTTCCTCTATTGGCCTCACCCCCATGGTCATTCCTATCTTTTTGTTCTTTGCTAACTGACGTAGGTGTTTGAGGGATGATGATTTTTCCTCTTTTGGTGCCGATGCCGACGAGGTACCCCACTCGGGGGGGGGGGGGGGCTCGAGTTCTCTGCATCAGACACCAAACCCACTAAAGTGCAATTGCTCTCTATTCTACTTTACCCCTGTATCCTCGATGAGTAGATTGGATGGTTCGCATTATTGAACTCTACATTTTTTGTTTCCCCCCAAACATTGACTAACATAGTACTTAAAACACCCTTTTCCTTTTCAGTATATAGTTTGCATCTTCGAGCTTTATGCCCAATTCGACCATAATTTGTATAAAAGATGAAAATTCCCTCGTATTTAACGTACAATAACCAACATAAAGTTTTTCGCTCATCGTCAATATAAAAGCTAAGTAGCAGGGGTTTCTCTAAATCAATCCATACCTTTGCCCTAATCTATTTTTTAGCACCTAACTTCTCTAGTAGAATATTCAAGACATACTCTAATTTTCCAAGCGCACGCCGAGCTACTTACTCAATGCAGCAGCCAAAGGGTAAGCCTTGCAAATGAAACCACGACATTGCTTCTTTGAAGGTTAGATATGCAAAAGAGAGTTGGTATGATATTGGATTTAGCACCAAAAGGGGCCCCCTAATAACATGCAACCCCCTAACCACAAAAGTTTCGTGGTCCTCCATGTTCGAGAAATCAAAGAAGAAGATTTTTCCTATCTTGTATACTTCGACACTACCCCGAGTTAACCACTTCGTTTGAACCCAATTCGTAATAACTTCTTCGTTGAACTCCTTATAATCTCTAATTTTGCCGCCACAATAAGCTTGAACCTGTTCGCATCTCTGGATTTATTAGATTCTTGTACCTGAATTTTCGAGCCTAACTTACGAACTCCCTCCCGTAATCGCAGATCGAATTCCTCCAAGGTTTTCTAATTTTTCCGATTTATTTCTCTCAGCTTACTAGATTTTCCTTGAGGGATTTGAAATTAGAATTTGAATTTGGGGTGTGGTTACTGTAACCGAGTAATGGAAAGGGTTATTTCTTGGGTTTCTTTGTTTTGAATATAGAGAGAGAGGCTCTCACAGTTTAGAGAGATTAAGTCATATTAAAGTTAAAGTAAGGCTATAGCAAACTTTTCAGAAGAATTGAAAAACACGATAAAAAAACTAATCAAACACGATAAACCCTAGTTCTCTCAGCCCTATAAAGGACTTAAATCTCAAGTCTTAAATCCAGGGAGAAGAAGCAGATATTCATTTTTACAAAAACTTTTTTTAACTTGTTTTTACCTATTTAACCTCTTTCATGAATAGGTCTATTAGATGAAATGCAAATACGGTTTTGTTCCGTCTCACACCCATCACCTTAGTATGCATACCCCCAAGATCGAACGGAACCTTCCGCCTACTTGAGTTATCAAAAATATAAGGACACTACTGTCGTCACAGTAGGCCTGCGTAGGGAGTCCAGCTACAAGTTATTGCCATAATTCACTTTTACTACTGTCCATTCTTTTCATAACCACAAAGAGTCATTTACATGTTCTCTTAATTACAATGCTCAAATCTTATCTCTTGTAACACTCTCGTTACACTATGGATCAGATTAATAATGCTCATATTTATACTACGATAGAATTTCGCATCTCAATGCAACATATCGATTTCACGTTACAAATGTCTAACCAAGCAATCACAATCAAACGTTCCCTATCATGCTTCTAGGTTCCAATAAAATGAATTGCAACCTAATCATGATAATAATACTTGGAATTAAACTGGTACGCGTACGTACCTTGTAACGGAGAATTTTCGCTGTCTTAATTGAACTTGCCGCTTATGAAATTGGGACCTAAACCGTTAAATAAAAGCTTTAGTGCTACGTCCTTGATAACACTAACAACTACTACGTAACTAAAACTATAACGATCTAATGATTCGAATTAAACGATAGCTAACACCTTGTTCATGAACTTTCGTTACTTTTCTATTCTAGTGGATTTAGCGTCTTTTAAGAGTCAAAGTTAGTGAGCAAACTAAATTTAGTTAGTGTCATTAGTCCACTATTTTACCAAACTAATTAAGTCATAAGTCCAACCATGTCTTATGTCCAAAAATCAAGTCTTACGTCCAAAAGTTAGGTCTTATGTCAAAAAGTCAAGTCTTACGTCCAAAAGTTAGGTCTTATGTCCAAAAGTCGTATGTCCCAAAAATCAGGTCACGCATAATAAGATGGTAATTTAACCAATAACAGTAATACAATTTTTCTACGTCCCATCTTATTTAATTACAAACCTAAACCAGATTCTTAACTTAAAAACAGAATAATAAATTAGCTAATTATACAGTCTAATTAATTACTAAACAACTTTAATTACTAATTAACTAATTACAGCTTAACGTAATTATGAAAACAGTAAATATATTATTAAACTAATATAATGTTAAGTACATAATAGGTTATACAGCTAAATCTCGCCAGCAAAAGAACTCCGGCGACCGACCTCCGGAACCGGAACAGCAGCGACGCACGACAAACCACACTTGCGCACCACTTCCGCGCACAAAACCTCCCACAGCGCCTTCGAGTCACGTCGAAGGGTCGCACCACACAATGTCCGCACAACAGCCTCGCAAGGCTTCGCACACCCTCGTCGGACCCTCGTCGTTGCACTCAAACACATGAAGACGCACCGACGCAGCGCTCGAACTCCGCGCTCGCACACTCGACGATCTCGTCGGACCGCCCGAACTCCACGCTCGCTCGCACCCTTCGACTCCCTCGACTTCACTCACTCTCACAGCCCTCACCTCTCGCACACGAACCCTCGAACTCCTCACACAAAATCCTCGAACTCCCTCGCTCGCAGCAATGGCGAACCTCACACACACACACACACACACACACACACACACACACACAAGGGAATGATGAGGAAGGAGAGAGCCCCACACAACTTGATTTTCCTTGATATCTGTAGGAACAGTAAGTGGGAAGATCTTTAGGAAACGGAGGGAGTACAAAATAACTCCAAAATACGGAGTATTACATGTGGCACTTTCATTTAGGCTGCTTTACTCTTTGTAATTCAAATACAACTAAAAAAAATGATAAACTGCATTGTACAAGTTCTAATACAAGTGATATTTAGCGTTATCATTTTACAATGACATATTAATAAATGAAAATTTTCTTTGTTAGGGTATAACTCGGGCCTAAAAACTAATTTATTTATTTGTTGAAGCTACTGGTGTTTGTTGGAAAAAGACATTGACTTTCCATTTGCATCTGCTTCCAGAATTTATAAATAGTATAAGAGTTTAGAAGTTTTAAAGGTGTGAATAATAATATAGTTCCAATTGTCACTCACATTTTCATATAACATAGAATTGTGCATTCATTTGACACTGCGGTTTATGAGCACAAGTTGTGTGTCAATGGTCACAAGGAATTCAATTGTCGGATTATTAGAGAGGAAATTTGTTCTATCCTAGAAAATAATTGCTCACGAATCAACACCCTTTGGACACCGTAGAAGGAGGCAATATTATCTCAAGGAGACAACATGAACTTGCATCGTTGGACTCTTGTTTACCTTTGGGTTAACATGCAACAACTTTTAAGCTTTCACATTAAATATTTATCTAGTTAGATCCGACTTTATGTGAACACAAGCCTTAAAAAGGTTCAAATTTTCAACCCAAAAACGAAAAATAATTAAAGATAAACTACAAGAAATAAATTAATGGAGATATTACCAAGGGGGTTTGATGGCAAGGGTGTTACTAGAAATAATTCTAAATCGTATATAAGAGTACTATGTGAAACTTTCTAAACAAAAGGGTTTAGTGTAAAATGTGAAAAATTGCAAAAGATGTGGTAGAAAATCTTAATAATTTGGATTAACTAACATAGTTTGGTACATTACTCAACAAATTGTTGTTGGTTTATGAATATGAAATTAATTTTGATTCGCAAAACTCAAGATAAGGGAAGACGATCAGGTGTGGCCCATTGATGTTCGTTTCTTTGTCCGGGCTACGTCCTATTCTTGTAAAAAGGGATAGCTAGCCCAGGTTTTGAGTCCAAAAACATCATTTCAATGCTTAAGTCAGTGTATGATAAAATCTATACTAATAGTTCAAAGAGGCGTCACTAAAGAAAAAATGGTGCCACGTCACGCTCTCCTTGTGGTGTTTTAGTGATGTAATCCACAAACAAGAAAAAAAGATGAGAAAATACATTTTATAAAATTTGAACTCGTGACTTTAAGCTTATATACTAAAGCCTTAACTATCAAATCAAGTGATATTTAATAATATCATTTTATAGTACAATATTAATAAATAAAAAATATAATTACCCGAGCATAGCTCAACCCTAAAAATTAGTTTAAAGTGAAAAATAATGATACACTAGTGGAAAAATGAAGAAGGGCTGCGCTGAAAAAGGCCTGTAGGGCTGCGCTTTTTGACAGCAGCCCTTTCAGTAGCAGTCCTTCACTTTTTAAGTAGGACTGCGCTAGAAAAGCGCAACCCTTAAGCTAGAAGGACTGCGCTAGTTAGGAAAAAGTGCAGCCCTTCTAGCCCAGAAGGGCTGCGCTTTTTCCTAACTAGCGCAGCCCTTCCTACCAAAAAAAAAATAAAAAAAAAATTTTTTTTTTGACATTTTTTTACTCATAATCTCACATTTTCTGAAATTAAACAAAAGAGAAGAGAAACGAAACGAAAATACTAAACCCAAAACAAAAAAAAAGAATGAAACGAAAATGAAAAAAAGGAACAAAAACTAATATACAAAGAGAAGTATACAAGAAGTATACAAGAACATTAATCAAAACAAAGATGAAAATACAAGAAATTATATTCAAAGAGAAGTATACAAGAACATTAATCAAAATAAACAAAGAGAAGTATACAAGAACATTAATCAAAACAAAGAGAAGTATACAAGAACATTAATCAAAACAAAGAGAATATACAAGAACATTAATCAAAATATATAAACAAAGAGAAGTATACAAGAACATTATAGATCTGAAAATACAAGAAATACGTCCAAACATTAACCTAATAATGTTTAAATACATAAATACATAATTTAAGGGAAAAAAAAAATTCGGAAAAACTTAAAATGCCTATTTGGAGGCTTAAACGAACTCGGATGGCTTAAAAAGGTATCACAATTGGCAATCGGACTCCGTCGGCATGTTTAGTGCAAATCATTTCAGGGTTTTTGTCGCAAATGTTTATGGGATTTTTTGAGAGAGAAGAGAGGATGAGAGAGAATAGAGGATAAGAGAGAAGAGAGGATGAGAGAGAAGGAGGAAAGGAATAATGAGGGACGTGAGAGAGGAGAGAGAATGAGGGATAATATATCTGAATCCCCGCTCAATATTTCAAAGCCCGCGGTATCGAAATTTCAAAATTTTTCAGGAAGGGCTGCGTTAGTTTTAAAAAAGCGCATCCCTTCAATTGGAAGGGCTGCGCCTTTTAAAAAGCGCAGCCCTTCCCATGGTGAAGGGCTGCGCTTTTTAAAAGGCGCAGCCCTTCCAATTGAAGGGCTGCGCTTTTTTGAAAAAGCGCGACCCTTCTTATTTGTAGGGCTGTGCTTTTCCAAAAAGGCGCAGCCCTTCAACCATAGGGCTGCGCTTTTATCAAAAGCGCAACCCTTCTTGCGCAGCCCTTCTGTTTTTTTCCCTAGTGATAGAACCTTTGAGAGAATAATGCTCTGTACATGTGAAATGTGGGAGAAAGGTTATTCCTTACAACGATCACAAGGTCATAGGTGGCACCTTTAATTTGATGATATTGGGTCAAGGCGTAGGAGGGGATGGCCTCCTCATTGTCTCAATTTCTAATTATATTTTTTGGCGTTTTCACATTGGATTGGGATCTTAGGCCCAAACAAAATTTATGTTTTTTTTTCTAATGATTAAAACAAGTTTTATGTCCAAACATTAACTCTAACAATTTAAGAAAAATTATCAAGAATAAGTCAACCTTTAAGTCATCTGCTAAAAACAAGTTAACCTTTTTGATTATTCTCAAATAAGTCAACCTTTAATACCATATATTTTTAACAAGTCCTTACATGTTGTTAACTTATTTAACCGCTTAAATATGATGTGTAATGGAGAAAGAAAAAAAAATGAAATTATAAATTACAAAAAAGAAAGAAAAAAGTCATATTATTTGTAAATAGCTTATTTGAAATTGTTAAGTACTAAAGATAGACTTATTCAGGAAATAATCAAAACATGACTTATATTTAACGGAAGGGATGAATGTTGACTTATTATTGACAATTTTTCCAACAATTTATTAGTCTGGTATTTGCAAATCAGATGCTTGAAGTAGAGGAGAAAATATGCAGATCCCTACCCCAAATACCACACTCGATAATATTCTAACCCATGACCTTTTCTTTTTTCAAGGGGGAACCCATGACCTTTTTTTTTTTTAAAGGGGAACCTATTACCTCTAATATCTAACAAGATCTACACTTATTTTTAAAATTATTTGAGATAGGTTCGTCAAAAACATAATAATTGTATATTTTTTTATGAGAATTACATATAATTGTTAACCAAGTTTAAAGATAAGCATAAAATAACCTCAATTGATTTTGCTGAAAGCTACTTGCATTTGCATAAATAATTGACAACTGTGCCTCTTTGATGATTTCATTTTATTATTATGAGTTATCAATATCAAAATTTTGCAAAAGATAAATGAGAAAATAAAATAAAAGAAAAAACAGCAAATCACTAGGAAGTACAACAAACTTTGGCAAGCAACCACCACTCACTCATTTCAACAAAACCCCACCTGTCTATCCTCATCAGTCATCCATGGTCTTCCTAAACTTTCCCAAATTATCCCGCCCTATCCAAATCAAAAATCAATTCATTTTCTTCCTTTTTCAATTTTCTCAAAAAAGAAAAATAAAACCCCTGTTAAATTTTTAATTATTAATTGTTTTTTGAAGCTGGGTTATCACTTATCAGAAAGTGGCAGCTTGTACCAAAACTATTACACATTTCAATTTCACTCACTATCTGCTTCTTGAAATTTCCAAGAACACAAAAAAACACCTACAGATTTCAACCTACCACTATCCCATAAATGCCAAATATTTCACCAAAATTACAGCAAGCAATTCTAGAGTGAAAAAAGTTAAGAGAGAGAAAAGGAGACAGAGAGTCTGTAAACTGTAAAGTGAGGTGTGTAAATTTGGAAGCATTCATTTGAGCAATATATATTTAATTTAATTGAGTGTGAACCCATTAAATTTTTAGAGAGAGAAAGATTGAATTTTTACACTGGAAAGTGTAGATTCAGTTGTTTAGAGTAAAGAATAGCAAAATAAGGGACAACCCACGATCTGGGTAGTCCCCATTATTGCTGTAAAACCTTGCTTTCTCTCTCTACAAGTGTTTCTCTCTCTACCCATATACACTAATCATGCCTTCGGGTGCTAAGAAGAGAAAAGCTGCCAAGAAAAAGTTGCAAAAAGAAACCCATAACTCTACCAACAACAACTATGGGTCTCACTCTAAAGGTATAAAATTGATTTAGCATCTTTGGTTTTTTGCTTAAACCCTCTTTCCACATGGCTTATCTGTCTTTCAATCAATCATTAAGGATCGATTTTTGCTTTTTTCTGGTATATAATTGTTAATTTACTGGGAATTTGCGTAGTTGGGTATGCGTTTGTTTGTTGATTTGCTCTTTTATTTGATGTGAATCTGTTGGAATTGATTTTTGTTTGATTTTGATTGTTTGATTGATTTTCGCTCTTGATTTTGGGAATTGAGTTGTTTTTTGAATTGTTTGTTTGGTTTGATTTTCATCTGATTTGAATTTGCGCAATGGATGAAACTATGTTAGGGAATGATAATGGAAAATCCCATGATGAGAGAGAGAGTGATGGTGGTGAAGGTGAAAGGGAGTCTTTTAAGGAAGTAAGAAATGTTCAAGAATTTTCGAGCGAAGGGAAGGGTAATACTGGCGAGAGTTATAATGATGTAATGGTTAATACTGAGGATGATGGTAGAGAGAGTAAGAATGGGCAACATGAGAATTCCAGTTCTAGTTCCAGCAGTAGCAGTTCAGATGATGAGGAGGTTGCAGTTGAAAAGGAGAAACCTGTGGTAGCAGAGGCATCAGGGGAGAATCCAGTGATTTCCGAGGTGGTCTGTGATTCGGTTGAGGAGAGTATCCCTGTTGAAGAGTCGGTTAAGCAAGTTGTGTCGTTGCCACAAGAGCCAAATGCTGGGAGTGAGAGTGCGGCTGTTAAGAATTCTATGATCTCTCATGTTGTTGAATCAGGATTGAAGCAAAACTGTGATGAAGTCTTGCCATCAGCTGATGAGAAAGACAAAGTTTCTTCTGGAGTGACAGAATTTCTGCAGGAGGAGATTGAAACAAAAGTGATTCAAGTCAAGGAAGAGGTCCCTGGGAACCTTTCTGGATCTGTGGACATCGCAGCAAGAGATGGTGACGGTTTGTTGCCTCCGTCTTCTGGTGTAATACCTGCAGATGCTTGTTATGAGGATAATCATGTGAAAGAGTCAGAGACACATAAGTACGTCGAGGAGCAGGTATAGTGAATTATCTGCTTAGTAATGAAGTGGAATTTGACATTTTTTCTATGACCACCATTTCTAAAACCTTGAATTTGCAGCCATTGGTATCTTCTGCTCCACTGCCTGTGCGACGAACTTCCTGGATGAATTGCTGTGGGCTTTTTGAAGCTTTCTCAGGTGCAGCCAGTAGATAATTTTAGGTGAGGATCCAGATTTTCTTGACCGCCTTTTTTGTCAAAGTTGCTGTTTGATACTGCACGATTACACTTAAATCTTCATTTACGGACATTGATTCATAATTTTTTTTGTCTCCCCTATCATTACATTGATATGGTGATAATTGTTTGTATCCCCTGTCATTACATGGATAAGGTGATAAATTGTTGTCTACCCTATCATTACATTGAGAGTGATAAACTGATAATTTGCTCATTGTACTTTGTAGTTCAATAAGACGTCTTAAATAGGACTTACTGGTTGTCGGCAGTCAATACCTTGTTTATCCTTTAAAAGTTCAATTATAGTGGAATCGGCTTTCTTATTCCTTTTTTTGATGACGTGTCAATTGTTCACTGGACTTGTGTACCTACAGGTCAGGGTAGGAGTGGGAAGAAAAGCCAGAGGTATGGCTGTATGGGGGTGGGTAGCCATATCTTTGTGATGAATCACACACCTCAGCTGATAACTTACAAGAGGCGCTACAAGAAGGGGAATTTGGGGAATGGACCACAAAACAGTTAGAGGGTATTTGGTATGGAAAATTTTGATGTAGGAAACGGATTTAAATGAGTGTTTCCATTTTTAATTGTTTGGTATGAGTGTTAAGTAACAAATACCGTTTCTAAGGGGAAACATAATCCCCCCCTTTTGTTACCCTTATTAAACTAGTGGAAACAAATCACGTTTCCTTCCTCAATCATAATCCTCTCAATTGTTTCCATTCCACTTAGATACCAAACAACAATTAAAGGTAACGGTTATTATTTCCATTTCCCCTCTTTATCCAAATCCTTTCCATTCCGTTTACGTTTTTCATACCAAACACCCTCTTAGTGGGTAGTGGGTGCGTCAGAGTTGGTTAAAAAGAATCTCAGTGGTTTGTCAATAAGGGAAGAGGGAAATGAGAGGTGTATTGGGAAATTGTGGGAACTTGGCTGGGAGAGAGTGAGCCTCTCGAAAGCTCATAGTATTTTGTATTTTCTCATTTCCTTGTAATACTAATATTACACCACCTTCCTCTATCTGTTTTCTATTGCTTGTTCTGTAATTTTCTTTCTTTCTTCTCTTATTCATCTTCCCTGGTTATCACATTGTGTTGGGTTAGCTGTTTGGGTGGTTTGACTTGATTCAGGTGAACGGAGTTCACCACAATCTTCATATTAGTTTTCTTGTTGCTTGATAATATTAGAATTTGAGCAGACAAACTAGCTAGTTGAGATATATTCATGATACCATTCCAACCGAGTCACCCAATAAAGGCTACATTCTGAAGAGAGGGATGCCTTTCTCTTGGGAAAGGAGAGTTTCAAGGTTTCACCTTTATATTTTCTTAGGAGGGGGCTTTTTGGTACTTTTGGACATTTTTCCTTTAGAAATTTATTCTTTGCTGCACATCAGATGCCTTATCGTGGTCTTAAATCATATGCTGAATGTATTGTAATTCAATTGTTAACCAAAGTCTGGATATTTTGGTTTGTAGCAGTTGGCAAATAACCAAGAAATGCATGTTGAAGTAATATAATCGTGAAGAGCTATACACTAAATTGTCAATCAAGGCTGATATTATCATATTGTAAATGCTTTAATAGTATGATAACTTTACGATTTAAACCCATTGCACAAACATCTATAGTACCCAGATACACATCCTGAAATGCTAATTACTTGTGCTTGTGTGTAGCTTGCAGCAAAACATGTGTGGGAATGAGTGGTATATTTCAGCTTCAAAGTATTAGATACATATACTTTGTGCCTTGCATCATTTTATGTGGTCAATTTTCTAATTCATTACTTGTGCCATATAAAAAAGTAGCATGGTACCCTGGTGTAGTATCCTAAGTAATATCCAGCAAGCGAGGATTTGAAATTAGATTGATTTTGCACTGATCCCACCTTATGTGAGATAGACTGTCTGTGAATGTAGTTTGAACCTTGAACCCTAACCAAGTAGGGTAAGCAGCTTAGCTAATTTGACCTGTCCACAAGTTCATCATTTATGTGTCAACTTTTTCACGCATGCGGATCTGATGTTTGTGTAAAAATTCTAACTTGCTATCTGTTTGGATTCAGTCATGAAATGTTCCGAGCCAAACTTTTATATCTATAACGTCTTGTTTGTGAGCTCAATTACGTAATGTGTCTGGTTTGCATATTTATTATTGCTAGGGTTGGAGAAATTTTAATAGCATAGAAGCACAGATAATACTCATTTTAGAACTTCCATTAATGACTGCCTTTTGGATTTGCTGTTAGGATTCACTGATTGGATGAACTAGTGTCAAGAGCTTGCGAGCTTCTAGATGCTTAGATATGATTGACAATTTGTACGTGCCTCTTGAGCAGATTCCCTTTTGCTTTCCTTAGTGATTTCTTTCAATAAAATGTTAATTTGCTTTCATCATGTCTGTACATGTGAAGAATTCTGGAGACCTCTAAATATGACTTCTATTGTTCTGATTCACAAGTGACAATAAAAGTAGATGAAGTAACCTGTAGGACCCTTCCTTCGTGGACCGTGAAAGTTCTTGTCAACTCAGCTGATTCTTTGCCTGTCACCCTATACGGAAAAATTATTTATACATCCATTCATCTCTATCTTCTTGGTCATTATGGTTTTATAGATCAATGAGTTCCAACTTGCTTTCTACTTTGGAGACATGCAAGTATCCTTGCTGCTTGAAGGATGAGAGTATAAAAATGCAAAGTTAAAGCAAATGATAGTGTCGTCAGTTTTCGTCTTCTTTTCTTTTTGGGATTTGTTATGGACAGTTTTGAATTTTGATACTTTTCAAGTCCCAATCGCAGAGGAGTTTTGGCTTGCATTCTATCGCTTCAGCACCATAATACTACCATCATTTGTAGCCCGTCTTTAGCTTATGGCCACGATGCCACATACTCCTATTTCTCTAGTCAAACTTGCGTGTCACCTGATATGTGGTCCAGTTCAAATTTAAATTTTAAAGAAATAAGGACACAAGAGGCGATGAAGGGAAGTGAACTTATCTGGTTACAAATGTATGTAATGACTTGACATATTGCATTTTGATGAGTGTTCACTAAATGGGTACATGAGTAAACTAAGTGCTCGTTTGGTATACATGGGAATTTAATTGCTATAGGAAGTTTCATTTCCTAGGAAAGGGCCTAAATTTGTTTGGTTGACATCAAGGAATTTGCAATCATGTGGGAATTCTTATTGACCAGGGGGTGGGTGGGTAATTAAATTCCCACATTTTGTGGGAATTTCGATTTCCCAAAGAATTTCCATTGCACTCATTTTCTCAACTTCTTGTCAGCCAAACAACTTCCCAAATGAGAAAATCATGGAAATTTTCATTGCCTACATAAATTCCTATCAACCAAACCAGCACTAATAAGTAGGAGGAAGGATATCCTTTTTAGTAAATCTGCAATGGTTATCCTAGACAATTCATCTGCAAAATTGTAGCTCAGCTTTCCTCAGAAAGTTTATAAGCTTCCTCTTAATTTTCGTTTGGTGACTGGTGGGAAGTGTAGACTTGGGCTGAGGATATTAGTTTGTTGGGCATGTCTTAGAGCACCTCGTATAGCAGTACTATGATTCTCAAGGCACGCCGAAAATGGCATTCCTACCCGTATATTCTGTCTCAGTTATGAAAGCTCTATATGAAAACCCCTGAAAACCAGTATCAGGACTGACCATTTAACCAGGTCTTCCAATGAGCCTATTTTAAAGTCACAGAGCTGTTTGCTTCTGCCACTAATAATCTAATAATGTCAAATTACCTCTCTATGGTGAAAGTGCATGCACAAAGGCGGGGCTGGTTCCCTTTATGAGGAGCTTCGTAGGGTTGTTCCAATGAGAGGTACTTAGCATCTTAGGTGGAGTGGG
Organism: Beta vulgaris subsp. vulgaris; assembly: GCF_026745355.1. NCBI lineage: Eukaryota > Viridiplantae > Streptophyta > Magnoliopsida > Caryophyllales > Amaranthaceae > Beta > Beta vulgaris. The sequence goes on from NC_079209.1 coordinate 21,016,241, forward strand.
GAGTTAAATCGTGATATCCTGCTTGCACTGTACTACTGTAAAGTGTTGATATGATTTCCGTTTACCACCTGATCTTCCGCATTTGAATTGGACTTTGCTACTTGTTAATTGATGATCTAGGAGGATCTCGCATCTGTGTGAGTTATGCCGTAAATTTCATTCACTTTTTTTAATAATCTGTAGAAGCGCTGAAGTTGTAAAATAATTACTGAACTCTGCATTATGTAAAAAGATCATATCTCACTGCCATTTATTCGCATGATTATTTATTGGAAATTGCTGTCAACTTACTTATTAGATCAGTTCATATTTCAGAACAAGTAGATCCATGGTGTTGAATTTTGCTATGAGCATTGTGTTGCCAGCTCCATGTTTATAGACATATAAAAGCTTTGGCATGAATGTCCCAGCTACGACCCATCTTGAAATTGGACCTTCTAATAATATGAATAATCTGAATTTTTGATTTTTTGGGAATAAACAAGCTTTTTGGAAAATAATCTGAAGTGTCAATTTTTAGCCTTTTGGGGTCTACAACATATAGAAATTATAAGTCAGTTTGGATTATTCGAGTTGTTTGCCAATTTTTGGGATTATATCGAAGAGATGGTTGAAAGTTGGGATTATTCATGTCAACTTTATCTTTTCTTCTGCCAAGTCGGCACTTATCTGGCGTAATTGTTTCGGATTGCTAAACCTTTTTATGGAAGCGATCCTGTGTTAAACGAGCAAGATTCACTGTTTATGATTTTGTGGTTCAATTCTTTTGAGCTTAGCTGGCAATGGATGACATCTTTCTTTGTTTTTCTTTTGATGCAGAGTCAAAGTTTCAAGCTCAAATCAACGTCAGAATAGAAGTGTTTTCTATGGGAAGTAGAGAAACATGGGTTATATAGGAAAATTAATGATACATAGACATCGTAAGGACCATCAAGCTTTTTTATTAGAATAATTACATATTGGATGTACTACATAAACTGTTTGATCCATCTCGCACTATCATAGTGCGTTTGTTGATAGTTTTTGCTTGATTTCCTGGTGTTCTACAGACACTGTTTATTTATTTTTTTGGTGCAGCACTTGAAAGTGCGTTTTCTTTTGTTGGTTTATTTTGTTTTTGGGTTCCGCTGTATGATTTGTTTAAGGAATGTTTCTAGTTAATATTACATGAGATAGAAGGTCTACTTGCTCTAATTTCAGCAATCTGCTGGTTTCTCTCCTTGTGGCTCTCGACATGATTATCCCATCATGCTGTTGCACTTTGCTGGAAATGCATGTGTGTTCATTTATTAAACCATGCTGTTGAAGTTTGTTGCAGCATTTTAGATTTGCTTTGTTTTGGTTATACTGTTTGTTTTAGATGCCACAGTATGACCTTTTATGAATGAAAACTTGACTTTTCCCGTCAAAAAAGAAGATTAGTTTCTCGTTGCACTACAGATAGAGTGGTTTCTTCTCATATGCAAGATTTCCTCAACACTTGTTAGTTGTTATTCACCTTTCCCTGTTAGAAACGTATAGTCTTATCATATCCTTGTGTTCTAATATGATGACGGAAAGGAGAGGGACAAAAGGGAGAAGATTCCTAGCTTGTTCTTTCCCCATGGTTTACTTTTCATTTGGTATCTTCCATACCACGAATCCTAGCTTCCTCTTTTGTTTGTAAGCTCATCACTATGTTTATGTAAGAGCATAGTAGAGTACACAACCACTTCCACTATTATATTGGGGCCTTTTCCATGTTTTGAGAAAGTTCCTTAATCAAATAGCAGTTAGTTCTTGAACACTTGAAACTTGATCAATAAGCATGTTTTTATTCAACACTAGTTATTAGGCCCGAGCTATGCCTCGGGTAAGAAAAAATTTCATTTATTATTATAATACTTTTTGATAATAACACTAAATACAACTTGGCCTAGTTGTTAGAATTTAAGTATATGTACTTGAGATCTTGGGATCAAATCCTATATTATGCAATTTCTTAATTTCTTAAATGTACATGGATTAGATGAACTAAAACTCCCTAGGGAAAGCGCCACATGGCACAGTTTCTTGTTTTCGCACGCTTTTTAATATATATTTGTATATATGTTTTCACACTCTATTGGAGCAAAAGAAAACTATATGAATCAATCACACTTTAAAAAGCAGCAAGATATATAGTTATTAGGCCCATGATCCGATAACTATATTAATGGTACAAATCCTTTTGGTAGATGATCCCATGAAATGCTGCAATCTTTTGGGCGTTTTTGAATTTAGACTATATAGTGTATATGATTTTTAGAGTGAAAGAGGATGAAAATGGTTTTACCCCACAGCCAAGAGAGTTGGAGTGCAAGCAATGTTAGCGACCGTGGCAGCCGTTGGTGAGCTCATGTAGCTCCATTACTTATTTACGCAAAGGTGGATTACGCATGCGATGGATGAGGCAACACCCACAAAGGCCATAGCTCTAGCTATTGAACCAAACATCACAAAGAACCTAATGGCAGATAGGTGAAATGTGAACAAGTAGCTACAATCCTGGATCTCTAATTTTAAGAATTCATATTATTGATGTGATGATACAAATATATCCTTCTTCTTCCTAGAAGTAAACGTCGAAATGGAGAACAAGTACATACTACTAATGAACAATAATTTAGTAATTTAGCATATTGGCCCTTCCTCACCTGTTTGTCAGAGAACCATTCTCTGTTCAACGAACTTCACTTTCATTTCTATTCAAGCACTTCTATATCAAATACATGTCTAGAACATAAATGACTCTTGAAAATTTTACTCACCACCATAGAAAGTGGAAAGCCATGTTATGACACATGTTACTGTTGGGTTAGATGGCCCAAATTTTATTTGACCCAATTTCACAATAATAGAATGTCGGTTTTGTTGATTAAGAATTAAAACCAAGAGTCAAAATCTAATTTAATCTAGAATACTCCATGAACTCATGGTGAAATGAAGAGCATGTGGAGGTGGAGCTACGTGGCTTTTGGAGATTATAGAAGAAGTTTCCTCACTCTTCTTCAACATTCACTAACCGACTCAAAAACCAACTATTCTGGTATGGAATAAATATGAGGGTGTAAACCGATATGTCCATATTAAGCAAGCCGGTTTGATTTCCTGCAAGAGAGAACACGTAAACTAGCCTCGGGGGTTGATCCGAGGAACGCCCCTCCGATGGCTAAGTCAGTAATGGGTAAACCGATAGCTCTCAAGTGGAGTATGATTGTGATCGTGAACGTACCTCATGACTTAGATCAACAGGGTATTTATAGGAGCCGGCAGGATTCCTTGTTGAGGTAGGACTCTGCTCCCATTTGTTGGACGCTAGAATATTCCTTTAGGATATACTTTTATCCTCTATTGAAGTTTTATCCTTAGGCCCGTAGGCACATGTAGATAGAAATTGGATCAAGCCCAGGCCCATGAGTAATGGCCCGGTGAGGGATACCGTCCAGGTATCTTAATAGAACCAGTATGACGAAGTCAACAGTTCTGTAGTAAGCATGTTGACCTTGGCGATGCTTATCAGTCTAAGTAGACCGGTATGAAACTTAGTCAGCCTCCATACAACTAGCCCCCAAGCCGGTATGTCTAGCATAGACGTATCCTGCTTAGTAGGTTTTAAACCGTCATAGGAATAGCTGACTTGAAACAGTGTGGGAAGATGAACCGTTGCCTGGGAATTTCAATCGTCGCCTGATACGCGTGGCTACTGTCAGAGCTCATTATGGGGAGTTGCTTCATAGCTGTTTCTGAGCTCAGCAACACGTGGCGTGATCTAGGACGGGAAGACGAAGAGTCGCTTAATCCAAACTGTGAGTTTTTCCATAAATACGCTTTGAGTGACCTACGCTCCTCATTTCTCACAATCCTTCATTTGCTCTGATATTCATAACAGACTTTCTCTCTCTAATCTGATCTTCTGCAATCTGCATCCTTGACGGTTTTGATCGAATCCCCTCTTCTGGCTTTCACGTACTCGCGGATACCAGTTCATTCCTCCATATTCTTTGTTCCAGGTATTTCCGCAAAATCTTTCCCTGTCTATCATATCGTCTTATTTATCATGTCTTTAGATTCAAATTCACAAAATATATCTAGAAGTCCTTCCGTTATGACCGAAAGTGATATGAATTCTGATAGCACCTCTTCTAGTTCTATTGAACTTGCTAATTCGCCGGTAGCAGGCCTGGCCAGGGAACTTAGAACTAAATCCAAAATGATTGTAGTATCTCTGGTAGGCCAGTCGACGAACCGGTATTGCGAGCCTCTCCTTTAGGATTAGTAGTTGCACTTGGAAAGGCATTAGGGGTGCCGGTCTATGGCCAATATGGGACCATGTTAGGCATAACTGAACGCTCTCCCAAGCTATTTCCGCCCAATGACCCTTCTTCCTCTAGACCGATAAGACTAATAGAGAAAGGTGAAACTTCAGTCAGGCCGGCACCTATTGAGGTGGTCGTATCGTTTGTAGATTCAGAGGACGTTGAGAGCGTTGTCCGATCTTTGCTGTCGAATGAGGAATCCGTCACTCTCGAAGCGGACGATGAAGAGATTCCGATCGACTCCGATGAAGAGGCACTGGCGGAATGGTATATGCCCCAAATGAGGCCGGTAGTGCTGCTGCCGTGGCGATTGATGCCGCCTGGGTGAATATATGCAACGAGAACAACTTTCTTGTGAAGGGGACTATATATTTCGCCTTCCCCGATGATTACCAGCTAGTACTACCGGCCGAAGGGGATAAGATAACGAATTGTCCACCCGGGCATGTAGCAATATACGCACATATGCTAGATTTCGTCCTCCGTTTTCCCTTGGACCCCTTTATTGTTAAAATATTCAAAGCTTTTGGAATATCTGCCTGGCCTAGTTGACGCCATTAGGATGGCGAAACTTGATTGCTTACGCCTGGGTAATCCGATATAAAGGACGCCCGGAGACCCTCAACCTGTTCTGCAAACTCCATTGGATCAAAGAGGACGGCTCGGCCAAGGATAAGGGGAAAGGGAAACGGAAGAGATCCCGGGGTGACGATACCCAAGGCCGGGGTGGTTGGATGTCCTTGTATACCAAGGCGGGTAAGCTGACGGTCTACCCAAGCTCACCTCCTTGAAACATTGGAGGGAGCGCTTCTTCTGGGTTAAGGTGCCTGCCGACTTCCCTCTGCGCCGCCAGTGGACCAAACCTCGGTCCCGGATGGAGAATATCCCTGATAGAGGGATGAGTGGCCGGGAGAAGGAGGCCTATGACTTCTTTGCCGCAACAACCGTACTGGCCCTTAAAGGAAAGAAAAGGATTCCGGTACCGCGCACTTGGCTGCCCCACGTGAAGTACATCTTGGCAACCCAGCCCTTTCCGCGCTAGGTTTTTGTGCTACCGACCCCCATGGTGGGTTTTGTAGGTCGTCTTGTTTTTCCTTATGCAAGTTTTACGTGTATTGATCGCAATGCTAACTCTTCCCTTTGTCTGTGCTTCTTTCAGGCCGGGAGCATCTCATCAGGGAGGCGTTGCACCTTGATCATAACTACGAGCCTATCAGCAATATGCCGCCCAAACCTGCTTGTCGTTATGTTTCTATTCCCACCGCTACTGGTGGACGTGGTGGAAAGCAAGGTCGTGGCTCAGGTCGGGGGATCGGTAGCGATGAAGATGACAGGGACAATATGCCCCTGGTCCACCGAAAACCAAGCTAGCAGTCTTTGGGAATGCGAAAGGCTAAGGGTACCCTTGAGAACCCCCCTAAGAAACCGGCTAAAGAGTCGAGCCCAGAGCTTGGAAAGGGATTTAAAAGCCGCCTGCCGTCGTACCAACCACAAAGGTCGGCGGTGCTTCTGTCCCTTTGATGAAGGGATGGGTGGCGGAGGTCGGTAGTTCTTCGCTTCGGCCGGCCATTTACAAGCAGCTGACTCTGCGGGCCTTTGCCAAACCGAGGAAGCCGGGCTATTTTAGCGCTCCGAGGTGGAGGTACCTGAAGCCGTCCAAAAGAAATGGGCTCGTTCCCCTGTCAAGGACGAGTCTTTCTTTTAGCCCAAGCTCAACGTCTTAGACGATAAGTCGCTGTTGCTTGACTATCCTCTAGAAGGCGGGAACCTGGGGTACCGGCTGCTGAAGGGTCTCTGGTTAAAGTATAACCTGCCGGTCGACAAGGTGAAGGTCGCTGCTGCCGTTCATGCCCATAACTTGGCCGTGGTGAGTATACCTCTTGCTTATTTTATTACATATTCGCTATCGGCCTTTATTATGTTGCTAACAATTTACTCACTCCTCTTTCTGTCAGTCGGCGCAATCCGGTAAAGAGCTATGTGATCTTTACGTCACTTCCAAGGGGCTTATCATTCTGAGTTGGAGGCCCATCAACTCACCGCCAACCAACAGGCCGATAAGAAGTCGGACTTGGCCACCAGTGAGGCGAAGTTGACCAAGGCCAAGTCTGACTTGGCTCAAGCTAAGGCGGACCTGGAGGCCGCAAACAAGAAGGCTGCAGATCACTCCCTGACGGTATCCAACAGAGATACCGAGATAAAATTGCTGAGGGAGTAAATCACCGAGGCCGCCGACCGGGAACACAACGCGGTGGCGGAATACCGATAGTCTATGGACTTTGTCTCCCGCTTGCTCAACCGGTACAATGACGGTTGGGCCGCGGCCATGAGATGTGTAAAGCATAAATTCCCAGACTTCGATTGGTCCCAAGTTGAGGAGGCTCACGGTCGCCGGGATTTTGAACTCCCGGTCGAGGGCGAGGTCCTGGACGTCGGTGTTACTGAGGCCGACGCTGCCAATGCTGATCCATGTTGTGAGTTCGAAGAGGAGCAAGGTCAAGAGGCCGCCAATACCGCCACCAATACTGAGGAACAAGGTGTGGCTAACACTACTGTCGGTAACGATAAGCCAACAGATCCGTGGTGGTGGTTGATGGCTCTGAGGAAGAGGAGCACACCAAGTAGATTTTTAGCTTTCTTTCTGCCTTGCTTGTATGCCTGGTTGCCTGTGGCCGGTATTTTTGAAACAGCTTTTTAGGTTGTATGTTGTCGTTTTGATGATATATAACTTTTGATTCAACCTTCTATGCTGTCTTCATGCTATGATTTTATTGCTTCTATTGTTTGTTGATTGATTAGTTTAGATATTCCTCTCTTAGTCCGGCAGATCTATGAAAGTCATTAACCGGCTAGAGATGTGTCAACAAAAGAAGTAGCCCGGCAGATCCACGAGGGTCATTGACCGGTTTGGCACTCCAATTAATTCAACAGATCCACTTAGGTCATTGACTGATTAATAGTTAATGCATAATCATTTTATCCGGCAGATCCACGAAGGTCATTGACCGGTTAGGCAATTTAATTAACTCAGCAAATCCACTAAGGTCATTGACTGGTTAACCAATAATGCATATTTATTTTATCCGGCAGATCCACAAAGGTCATTGACCGTTTATACTTGGACAGTTCATGATCCGCCAGTTGGGTAGACCTACTTCCATCGGCAGCACCGCTTCTGCCCCAAAGGCTAGTCTGAAGGGGGTTTCATCGGTAGCTTCCTTCTCTGTGGTTCTGTTAGACCATAATACGACCGGAACCATGTCTGCCCAGGCGCCTTTCAGGCCGTCCAGCTTTTTCTTTAGTGCATTGAGGATTTTCTTGTTGGCGGCCTCTGCCTGCCCATTGCTCTGAGGATGGAAAACCGACGAGTAGGCAAATTTTATTTCGTATGGTCTCAAGAAGTCTCTTACGGGGCCGCAATCGAATTGGACGCCGTGATCCATGATAATTTCTATAGGAATCCCGAACCTGGTAATGACATTTTGCCAGATGAACTTCTTTACCTGGTTGACTGTTATCTTTGCAGTTGGCTCTGCCTCAATCCATTTTATGAAGTAGTCAATACCCACAATTAAGAACTTTCTTCCCCCGGATGCCAGTGTGAAAGGTCCTATGATGTCCACCCCCACTGAGCGAAAGGGATTGGGTTGAGGATTGGCTGCATATCATTTGCCGGCTGGTTGATCACTGGTGCGAACCTTTGGCATTTGTCGCATTTTTTCACGTACGCTTGTGCGTCTGTCAGCATAGTGCCAGTAGAAGCCGGCCCGCAGCGCTTTCAGTGCCAGTGCCTTTCCGCCGATGTGGTTCCAGCAAACTCCCTCGTGTATTTCTTCGATTATTTTGGTAGCCTCGTAGGTCATTACGCACCTTAGGAGAGGGGGTGAGAAACCCTTTTAATACAACTGACCCTGGAATATGCAATACCAGGGTGAGTTTCTTTGAAGCTTCTTGGCCGCCATCTTATCTTCGGGGAAGGTCCCTGCCAGCTTATAGGCCAGTATGTCGTCGTACCATTCTGTGCTTTGGCCGATGGTGTTTATGGCCGGCATGGGGTTGTCGATGCTCCTCTCCGCCAGTGTTTCTACCATCACGCTCCGCTTCTTGTCGCTGGTGCTAGAACTGACCAACTTAGATAAGGCATTTGCTGCCATGTTTTCCGTTCTCGGCACCAGCTGGATCTCGAAGCTTTGCAACGCGACCGTCATGCTTTTGACCTTACTTAGATATTTTTGCATGACAGGCACTCGTGCTTCATATGTGCCCTCGATCTGACTTGATATCAACTGGGAGTCCGTGATCATCAGAACCCTTTTGGCGCCAGCCGCAATGCTTAGACTTAGTCCGGCCGGGGCTGCTTCGTATTCTGCCTCATTATTGGACGCTTTGAAGCCGAACCAGACTGCTATATGTCAACACCAATCCGGCCCCTGCTCCACTTTGAGTAGCGGAGCCGTCAACTGCTATATGCCAGATGTCGGTCGCTTCTTCTGTTTCCGTGTAGGTGGTTTCTACGATGAAGTCTGCCAATGCTTGGGCCTTAATGGTTGTGGGAGGTCGGTATTCAATGTCAAACTCTGATAGCTCGATTGCCCATTTGAGCAGCCTACCGGTCGTGTCAAGTTTGTGAAGGGCCTTTTTCAGAGGCTGGTTAGTGAGGACCTAGACGGTATGTGAATCGAAGTATGGTCTCAACTTTCTTGCTGCGATAAGTGTGGCATATGCCATCTTCTCCCACAATTCATACCGTTGTTCTGCCCCGGCCAGGACATGGCTTATGAAATTTATGGGGCTTTTCTGTCCTTGCCTCTCTATTAGTAACACAGCTGCTACTGTCTTCTTGGACATCGAGACGTACAACTGCATTTTATCCCCAAGTTGTGGCCGGGTTATCGTCGGCGCGCAGCTTCTTGAAGTGCTCCTTAATCCCCTCAAATGCCTCCCCATTCGAACTTTTTATTACCTCGAAGGACCTTGAGGAACGACAGTGCTTTGTCGGCCAACTTTGAGACGAACCTTGTGAGGGCCGTCATCCTCCCTGTTAGCCTCTGGATGTCCCGGATGCTCTTAGGCTCCGGGAGGTTAACCTTGTCGGGTTTGGCGTCTATACCCCGTTCGCTCACCATGAAGCCGAGGAACTTGTCGGACCTAACTCCGAATACACGCTTCTTAGGATTTAGCTTTATCTGGTGCTACCGGAGTGTTGTGAAAGTTTCCCCCAGATCAGTGATATGTCCCTCCTTTGTGAGGCTCTTTACAATGCTATCGTCGACGTATACTTCTACATTGCGGCGATGCTCGAAAATCTTATCTACCAGTTTTTGATAAGTACCACCGGCATTTTTGAGTCCGAAAGGCATTGCCTCGTAGGAATAAACTCCTGCATCCGTGATAAACGCCGCTTTGTCTCTGTCAGATTCTGGCAAGCTAATCTGATGATATCCGGAGAAAGCATCCATGAAACTCAGTAGAGCGTGGCCGCTAGTGGAGTCAACTAACTGGTCAATCCTGGGCAAGGGGTAACTGTCTTTGGGGCAGGCCTTGTTGAGATCGGTGAAGTCCACGCACATCCGCCATAACCCATTGGCCTTTTTGACCATGACCACATTGGCCACCCATTCTGGATGATCGCATGGTTCGATGAAATCAACCACTAGCAGTTTATCGACTTCTTCGTCGATGGCTGCATTTTTCTCGCAAGAGAAGTTCCTCTTCTTTTGTTTTATCAGTCTGACATCTTCGTTAACGTTCAGCCGGTGACCCATAAATGCTGGATCAATTGCCGACATCTCATCCGCAGAGAAGGCAAAGATGTCTGCATGATCTCGCAACAGGGTGATCAGGTTGATCTTGGCCTCTTCCGCCAAGTCTGCTCCAATCTTCACCGTTCTTTTCGGCCTTTCCAGCTCTAGGCTCACTTCCTCTATCTCACCTTCCGGGCTAGGTCGCGGCTGATCTGCCGGCGTTCCCTCAAAGTTTTCCATTGATAGATCTTTCTTGGCCTTGTTTGCTGTCCTGCGCCGTTTTCGCTCTGATGGCGGTGTTTCTGCCGGGCGTTTGTGATCAGAGTGTTTGAGGGCGGTCAGATAGCAGGCCCTAGCAGACTCTTGGTTCCCCTTGATTTTCTCTGGGTTATCGTCATTGGAGGTTTAGATCACTGTCAGATGGTAAGTGGAGACCACAACCTGGGCGTCATGGATCAATGGCCGCCCGATGATGGCGTTGTAAGCTGTCGGGACGTTAACAACGAGGAATTCTACCATCATGTCCCTGGAATGAGGTTCTTCTCCCAGCTTTACTGCGAGCTTGACGGTTCCTACCGGGACGACAGATGCCCCTGTAAGATGGATAACTGGGTAGGAGACCGGCTTCAGACATGCAGTTTCGAGGTCCATTCTTTCGAATGTTTCTTTGTATAGGATGTTGGCTAATATTTGCAGAGATATTTGCAGAGATATTTCCCCCATCCACCAATACGCGATGGACCATTGCCGTTGATATTTGCAGAGATACTACCAGGGGGTCATCATGGGGATAGATGATTCCCTTGGCGTCCTCTGACGTAAAAGATACGGACGGTATGGTTGAGGGTGCCGACCATTTCCCTGCGTTGTGATAATTTACTTGGTACCTCACCTTTTTCAAGCTAGGTTAGGCACCATGTATGCTTCCATCCCGTGTCGGCCCCCCGGATATGACATGGATTTCAGTTATCCTGTCCTTCACTGACTTTCTGTTGCCGTTTTCATCCTTTCCAGGTGGGGACTTTCGATCGATCCTCGCTTGGTATTGGGTGAAGTAGCCTCTTCTTATGAGGTCTTCGATCCCGTCCTTGAGGTCCTTGCAGTCATCTGTCACGTGACCATAATCCCGGTGGAACTCACACCACTTTGATTTATCCCGGCCTTTGTAGTACATCTTTCTGGGCCGCTGCCACTTGTCATCCTTCTTATGCAGTTCAAATATCTCCGCTCTAGATATTGTTAGAGGGGTGTAATTGTGATATCTGTCAGTTCGCCCTTCATGACCCTTCTTCACAAAATTGCTTTCTTCCTTCCTGTTGGAGGTGTCGATTTTTTATCTTTCCGGTACTGGTCATCTTTGAGTTCCTTTTCCTTCTCCTTCTCATCTCCTGCCGTCTTTTAGCGGTTGCTGCTTTGTCAAACTCTTCTCCTCGGATGAAGTCATTTGCCTTGCCTAAAACCTCTGTTAGGCTTGTCAGCTTTTTGCGGCCCAAGTAGCTCCTAAAGGGAGTTCCCTCCTTCAGGCCCGTCATTAGGGCTAATACCACTACCTCCTGCTACAGGCTGTGGATGGTGACGGCTTCTGCATTGAAACGTCCTACATAGTCCCTTAAACTCTCAGATTCCCCTTGTTTGACGTACATCAGCTCGCCGGTAGTCTTCTCTCTGCGTTTGTTACCGATGAAGTACGTGATAAACATAGATGTGAGCTGGCGGAAGTCAAAGACTGTTGCTGGTGTTATGCTCTTGAACCATGTCTGGCCAAACCCAATTAGCGTAGTGGGGAACACTTTACACCATACTGAGTAAGTAACAGTGTACAACAACATGTGTCCCTCATAAGCCGATATATGATCTTTCGTGTCAGTCTTGCCGTCATACTTACATGTCGGCATTTTGATCTTCTCCATGGGCTCCTGAAGGATAGCAGTGGAGAATGGAGAGTTCCATAAAGATACCGGTGCTCTTCGCCTGTGCTCATTTCCCTTCCTGGGGTGGGAAGACAGCTGGACCTCCGTTTCCTAAGCCTCCTCTTCGTCCTCTTACCCAACCTGCTCCGTCGGGGTCTTTGAGTTGACCACCTGATCCTGGTCATTCCGACCTCGTTCTCCCTGGCGGCCCGTCCCTAGTGAGCGCAGTTTTCTCACTAGGCTGTAGGCTCTGCTCAGAGGTCGCTTGTCGGGTGGACCGGTCGGTGGGGTGTGGCTGGCCATGGCATGAAAAACTTATGCTGCACTCATGAGTTGTTCCGGGGTGAACATATGCCGGAGAGTATGGAATATACTCTCCTAAGGAGTTTCAGGAGTTCTCTTTCCCTTATCAGTAGGTGGCCAAGTCAGTCCTGTGGCCGATATCGGGGTTGAGAATCCTGGTGGAGTTTTCTCAATGGGGACATTGTTTTCATCAGTTTCCGGCATCCCAAAGTGCTGATTAGGATCCATGAGGGTTGTCTTACTGGTAACAAATAGCTTAGACTTTAAGGTATAGTAAGCCCCTCCTTCTAGCGCCAATTGTTCCGGTATGGAATAAATATGAGGGTGTGAACCGATATGTCCTTGGTAAGCAAGCCGGTTTGATTTCCTGCAAGAGAGAACACGTAAACTAGCCTCGGGGGTTGATCAGAGGAACGCCCCTCTGATGGCTAAGTCAGTAATGGGTAAACTGATAGCTCTCAAGTGGAGTATGATTGTGATCGTGAACGTACCTTATGACTCAGATCAACGGGGTATTTATAGGAGCCGACAGGAGTCCTTGTTGAGGTAGGACTCTGCTCCCATTGGTTGGACGCTGGAATATTCCTTTAGGATATACTTTTATCCTCTATTGAAGTTTTATCCTTAGGCCTGTAGGCGCATGTAGATAGAAACTGGATCAAGCCCAAGCCCATGAGTAATGGCCCGGTGAGGGATACCGTTCAGGTATCTTAATGGAACCGGTATGACGAAGTCAACGGTTTTGTAGTAAGCATGTTGACCATGGCGATGCTTACCGGTCTAAGTAGACCAGTATGGAACTTAGTCAGCCCCCATACACCAACTATAAATAGAATTGGTTGGTTTAAATTTGGGTATAAGAATCCACCATCAGTCCATCAACCAACACATCAAATAAAAGAAGCCATATCACAAGTCTTCTTATATTATAAAACCTCCTAGTTTTAATCCATCTATTTTATTAATCCACAATCCCTTTTTGTAATACTCTTTAGTGAGTTTATTACTATAGTGAGAGTTTTATTACATTACTCACCCTAATAATATTTAGGATTTTTGTACTCTCCTATTTTCATATAGTGGATTTTGGGTACTCGTCTTTACTGGGTTTTTTGCCTCTATTTGAGAGTTTTTCCCACGTTAAATCGTGTGTACATCTTTTATTACTTTTCAATTTGCAGGATGTCATACATGAAAATTGTGTATTTAAAAATGTACTTTTCGTTCCATGCAGATGATTTAGTGTTCATCTTTAATTTCACTTCTAATTTAGTAAAAAAAATATTTAAAACCATATATATTAGCTACTTTGTGATGTCGTAGTGTACTAGTGTATCCTAAAGTAAGTTTGATGTTGATTCTTTACTACTGTTTATACAAGTTGAATATTATCTTGGATTAAGGTGCATGATTATATATATATATATATATATATATATATATATATATATATATAAGGGTAAGATTACATCAGAATTCTCCTTACATGAGAAATGAGGATACATTTTACACGCTACTACTCTAATGAACAAGTGATTATGTAATTCCAAAAAAAATTAGAACATTTTTTTTCGGCTCGAAGATTTTTGGGGACATAACTCTAATGAACAAGTGTTGTAATCTAATCCAATCGTGTGATTGAGATCATTCTCATTTCTCATGTAACGAAGCATTTTCATGTGATCATGTGATGTAACTCTAATATATATAGGACTGTTCAGAGTGCAGTCTGGATCGCACCAAACTGCAATTCAAACCGTTTTTTTTTTCGGTTTAGGTTGGTTTGCAGTTTTAAAATTGTGGTTTGGGTTATAATTTCAAGCAAACCACGGTTTGCGGTTTGGGTTGGCTTTTAGTTTTTGTAAATCGAAATAGCACCGTAAATCGCAATTTTATATGATTTTTTTTTCAAATTATTTTTTAAATACACTTGACAAGGTGGCATACAAGTATACAATTGAAAAAAGAAGTTTGAGGTAAAGAACATGGACACTTTTGATAAATTATTATTTATGTTTAATTATGAAGCCAACTTCATATTTATTTGGACTCTTTATTAACAATTTATTTTTACACTTAGATTACAAAACAATATCGCGGAGGAAAAAATGGTTAAACAGCAAATCAAACTGTACTAAACCGTTTTGCGCGGTTCGATTTGGGTTGGTGTGGGCAAAAGTGTGGTGCGGTTTGGGTTGGAAAAATGTCAACCGTATATTTGCGATTTGGGTTGGGTTACTGATAAGTGCGCTTTTAACGCACTTTGTGACATCGTTTTGGTTTATTTTGGTCCTACTTATTCTCTTTTATCCCCTCTTTTCTCCTCATTTCCCTTTCTACTTCCTCACTTGATCATTGACTGATCATAGTGACTTTTTGCTAGATTTTCGATCTGTTTTGATCCAATTTCTAGTATATATGCTTTCACCAGGTTTTCTCGTGTTTTTATTGCAGGTATGACCCTTTTCGGGGCTGAATATTACGAGATACAACTCAAGGGGAAGAGCGACATACATTGAGGAAGCTTGAGGTGAGTTTGGAGGCCCCCGCACACGACGGTGCGCCTGCACATGCTACTGGTGCGCCCGCACCTTCAGCGGCTTTAGAGGCAAATCACAGAGCACTACGGTGCGCCCGCACCAAGCATAAGGTGCCCACGCAACAACTATTGGTGCGTCCGCACCATCTGACGGAACATTTCAGCTTGAGGCAGAGGAGTTAGGTGCGCCCGCACCTGTGTTTTGTGCGCCCGCACCTTAGCTTGGTGCGCCCGCACCATGCATTTCCGGAAAGAAAATCGCGGCTATATTGAACTATAGTTTTGTTTTAGTTTAAAACTGAAGATTTATTCTAGTTTTTAGAGAGTTTTTTAGGGTTTTATACTAGAGAGAAAACACTTGAGTTTTGATTGAGAATTGAGATTAGTAATCATAGTTTGTGATTCCGTCAACATCAAAGTTACTTTTCATTGAATTTAATTTGAAGTTTTAGTTTTTATTTCATTCTCTTAATGTTTGCTCTTGCTTTTAGTTTATTTTAGATCTCCATTCTCATATTCTTATAATTGCGATTTTTATTAGTTTAATTATCTTTTAATCATGTTTAGCCTTAGATTAGTCATATATTTTATGTTTAATTGCTCAGAATCCATGATTAGTGTGTAGTTTCGTATCTAGGGTTAGGGTGAAAGTATGAATTAGGCTTTTAAATGTTTTGTTGATGAGATTGTGATGTTCTAAAGAAAGTTATGCATTGATCTTGGTGTTTTGAAACCTTAGGATAGATATTGATCACATTTATACTTTGGTATTTTGAACTCAAATATTCTTAAATCGAATTTTGAACTCTTTTATCATCCCCAAGAATTAACTTAATTTCAATGCCAAGATATTAGGTAAAAATTAAGGGGATTCTTTATTAGGGGTTTTCCGAATTGATTGAATCTCTTAATCAATTTACTAAAGACCATTCGAGAGAGGATTTAGTTGATTGGTTAAGTGATTACTCTTGAGGACCATTCGAGAGAGGACTCGAGTATTTTAGAGGGAAACTAAAACCTTGCATGATCATCTTCATTTCTTCACAATCGCATCAACAATCATTGTCCGTTCTTATTCACACTAGTGTCTTCCTATTTGATAAATTAACTCTTGTTGTTTGCTAGTTCTATTTTTTAGCTAGTCATAATTGTTTTCAAACCTCTTTCAAACCCCTAAATACCATTCAATTAGGTAGTCTGGACTTGATAGACTTTAATCAATCCCATTTTCCCTGTGGATCGACCCTTGACTTGCCTTACTATTTTCTTAGTAATTGCTTGTTAGAATTTAGAAATATTGTTTGAAAAGTGTTTTTTTGGTGTCTTAACGACGCAATTGAGGAGCTACATCCCAAACCGCACCAACCCAAATCGCGAACACCCATATATCACTAGTAGATAACCAACGATTTGCGTCGGACCTGGGACCACCATTTGTGTCGGAACAAGGTTCGATGACACAGGTCTCGACACAAATTTGCGAGACATGATATGCGTCGGACAGGGTCCGACGCAGTTGAGGAGCTATTTGCGTCGGATAGGGCTCGAGGTGCGACACACATGAAATCCTATCTGCGTCGCACATGGCTCAAGATGCCTCGCAGATGGGACGCCAAGTCACACCACCAAAAAGCGTGGCCTGCCATTTGCGTCGCACGTTGGACCATGTGCGACGCAAATTATGCATTTTTTCCGACCTAGGATAATAAGCCTATGAGCTTGGTCTTACTTCACTGCCGAGCATCTCTATGACAAACCCAAAGTGGTGCTCCACCCACCAGCTTATTCATCTCTTCGGGCTTATGGATGTTTATGCTATGTCCTCAAAGCATCTTGTTTTTGAAAAAAGGAATTTTGTGTCGAATTTCAACCACCATCCGACGCAAATGGAAGATTATACAATAAAAAAAAAACTAAACTAAACCAACCCAGCTACAACAAGCACGAAATTATAGTTATGAACATACGGAACTATTGAACATGATTCTTTATTCTCTACAATAGTTCCTTAATCAGAAAACATGAATGAAAATCTAAAATGATAAATTTAAAAAATGGTACACAATAAAATGGAATTAAACAAACTTAAAAAACGAAAATCTACATCGTAAATCAGTAATTTCTTCTCTTCCTCCACCAGATCTTCAAATCAATAAATTTCATTTTAAAGTTAAAAAACTAAAAAAATACAAGTAATTTCATTTTTGATAGGTCCTTTTTTTTATTTCAAAAATAAACACAACTATGGCAAAACAAAGAAATTCAGATTAAAATATGAACTAAAAATACCTGAAAGTCATGAATTCAGAGAAGATGAACCCAAAAACTTCTGAATTCGTGTCTCTCTTCTCTTTGTGTTCGAGCTCGTCGGCGAGATTCAAAAACCAGATCGTAGCACTCGCCGGCGAGATCCGAAAACACCGCGAATGCATGAAGATGCAGAGATTTTTTGAGATTCAAAATTCAGAGCAGAGAGAAAATACCCAGAAAAAAATGGCGAAAAAGAGGAGATCTATTGCGACGAACCTCAATGACGTGGATCGAACCATCACAAAATCTCTTTTCACGCCAGTGAATGTGATGGACTTGTATATATATCTCACTTTTTGCTTTTGACTTCTTTTTTGTTGTTTCAATTTGCCAGAATTGTGTTTTTTGAGGGTTTTGTGGTGTTTTCTGATTTGGATTTTTGTAAATTTTTGAAGATATTTTGTGGCTATGATGTTTGGAGTGATGAGGGTTTCATTTGATGATGAATTTTTCCTTGTTTGATTGTTGTTTGAGAGTGAGAGAGAATGAGGTGAAGTGAGAGAGAATGCGGTGATAGAGTGGCATGGGAAATGAAGTTAGGATTTGGAAATGCAGGGAGTGGACTGGGAGATTAAAATTCACGGGTCACATGCGTCACGTATCATGGGCCGTGCGACACACATGACTTAATAGGCCTTCAAGCATTTAAAAATTATAAGTGGGCTGTGGGCTGATATGCGTCGGATGCGCCAAGGGGTCCGACGCAAATAAGCCTTTTGCGACATACTTTAGTTAAGTGTGACGCAGATAGGGGCCTCAATTTTATATCCATGATGCAATGATATGCGTTGGATGGGCCTCAGTGTCCGACCCCACATCCTTGTATCTAAGCTATATACATCGCACATCAATAGGGTACAACGCATATAGCTCGTATCTGGTGCTTATGCAATGATGTTTTGCGTCGCACTCTTTATAGCATGCGACACAAATTATGTTTTGCGTTGTTTTGCTTGTCGTGCGACGCACTTGGGGGGACGCAAATCGTCCTTTTTCTACTGGTGTGTGTGTGTGTGTGTGTGTGTGTGTGTGTGCGTGTGTATATATATATATATAGCTCGACTCTAGTGAGATTATCTAAGCTATATGTGTCGCACATCAATAGAGTACGACACATATAGCTCGTATCTGGTGCTTATGCAATGATGTTTTACGTCGCACTCTTTATAGCATGCGATGCAAATTATGTTTTGCGTTGTTTTGTGTTGTCATGCGACGCACTTGGGGGGATGCAAATCGTCTTTTTTCTACTAGTGTATATATAGAGGAGGGCTCTTGTGAGAACACACCTCCTCTATGTGAGAAGACTTTTTTATGTGAGAACGAATCTGGACCTTTGGATCTAATCTAATCTAACCATTCTAAATACACTTATGAGTAATGTCATTTTCGTAATTAAGTTTAACCTTTACCCCCTTCTTCCCCACCCCTTTCACGCTACTTTTCTTCTCTCTCTAAAGTTTTGCACATCTTCTCTTTCTCTCTCCTATATATCGTCGTTCATGGAGTTTTAGTTATTCAAAGTTTTGTTCGATTATTTGTGGATTCCACACTATTTTTTCCAGAAAGTGTGTTGGTTACTATGATAGAGTAGAGGGTCACTATGATATATCAGAGGGTTGTGTTGGTTACTATGATACAACATAGGGTCACTATGATATTACAGATGGTCACCATGATATGGAAATAGTAAATATTATTTTTTCTTGACTAATTTCTTTAAACATGTGATAGATGGGTTATTATGATATAACACGTCGTCACTATGATATTTTCTCATAGTTTTGCAGGCTTAGTTGCTCAATGTCGTCTTTTTGATTCTCTTGGTAATCTTCTTCAATTTTAGCTTTAATGGACCAAAAAAAAAAAGCAGCTCGAACACATATGACATATAGTGACCGTTATACATATATAGTCACCCTTCAAATATAGTTTTTAATGTAATCCTTGAATGTCATGATTTCCAAAGAACAAGTTCAATGTGTGAGAGATAGAGAAAAAGTTGCTTGGGCCGACTGTTTTGGAGGAGAGAGAAAATTCTAGATGTTGGCGAGACGAGTTGAGCAACTCAGAACTCGACTTAGGGGAGGACTCTTGTGAGAATAACTCCTTTGTGTGAGAACACTTTCTTATGTGAGAACACATCCTATGTTCTATAAATTAAGTGATATATTTTGAATTATGTCTTCTTCTCAAAAAGACTCCATTAAAGTTTTAAACTCAAATTCAACCTAGTTCTTCACAAATATTACTAAATTCTTCATCAAATTTTCTAAAATTCAATCTTTTTAGCTCGCATTCATTAACTACGAATTTATTTCATCTCTCTTTCTCTCCTCTAAAAGACTAATGATCTCTCCTAAAAAGATACTCATTTTCTTTCCTCGAGCAGACTTAATTGAAGGTCCAAGTTCAACTTCAATCAAGTTTTTCATAAGTGCAATGAAATTTTTCATAAAAGATTTAACTTATTTAGAGTGAATTCATGTTTGTTCTATTTTCTCAAGATGGTCATTTTCACTACTTAAGAATATCCATTCTCTCTCCTCAAATAAACTCAACCAAATTAAAGATAAAATTTAGCAAAGTTCTTCATATATAAATCAGCAAAGTGTCATGAATGCAACCGAGGTTGTTACCAAGTTTAACGAATTTTTTGAAGTTCGATTTTATTTAGGTTGAATTCCATGTTCTAAAATTTTGTATTTCATGTTCTAAAATTTGTTATTTCATGTTCTAAACTTTGGAAATTCGTGTTCTAAAATAATTGCTATAATTGTGTTGATGGTACATGATATTTATCATTTGATATGGCAGATGATGATGATTAGTTATTGCTAAGTAACAATATAAAACTTGTTGAGATGACATAAGATGAGTTTGCCTCACATTGTGATTTTGCATATGTGATATTACATATGCTCTAAAAGTTATTATATATGATATGAGATGTAGTGTATATGTTCTACAAAATGGTGTACATGTTCTAAAATTTTATTGGAACACAAATTATCACCAAAGACTGCCTAACTTTAACATTAAAGTTAGACCAGCCCAATTCTAATAGAGAAGTCCAACCACAACCAGTGTCATTTAATCCAGCGTCTCTTTCTCTCTGCTCATTTGCTATTAGCTTAAAACTCACTAATTCTCATTTTCTCTCTCTGACAGGCTAAAGTCGTATCACCTTATCAAAAGTAATCCTAAAGTTCTCTAACAAATAGTAGTCAGGGAAATAGGGTCGAATCCACAGAGAAACAGTGTTCTTTTCATAATTGTCAGTCAAATCTAGAGTATAGGAACGAGTGTTTGTGAGTAATTATACTAACTAAACTATGAATATATCAAGAATTATCAATAATAAAAAGTCTAGGGCATAGGTTCACCAATGATCAATATTTCGGGATGAAACACTAAAATCAACAATTAATAATGCAGTTAAACAGATTGATTCGCTCTCTCAAGTCTAAATCAAGCATAGAACGATATTAACAGGCTCTCGCAATTTATTAACACCAATTCTACCTATTGAAACTAGCCTTAATATCAAGTTTATACCTCTCGGCGCATAACCTAATATTGCAACACTATAACAATCAAATCTGGCCAAATTGGATTGAATAGATATAAAAACATTCAATAGGAATCAACATGCATCAATAAAAATCAATACTTTAATTAAACATCCCTTCCTAATTGATCATGGATCCCCTTAACCCTAGAAATAGACTACTCAATCATAATTGGGGAAAACATATTCATAATAAATAAGCAAACATGAATTATAATAAAGGATTGAATAGGAATAAGAAGAGAAGAGAAATAATACCAATTGTAGAACCAATCTTGCAAAAATCAAAGCTTCTATTGAAAATTCAATGTAATTGGGAAAAAGCAAAACTAGGGTTCTTCAATAATTGAGAGAAAAAAGAGTTCTAATCTTTTATGAATTAATCATGGAAAAAACAAAATAGAAAATAAGATAGGAAATAATAATATTCCCTTGAGTCCTTATACCTTTCTATTTCCTAAAACAACTAGAAAAATAGAGTCCAATTCGTCAAAAGATAAAGCCTTATTCGACTAGGAAACTGGAAACCCGGAATAATCCGCGGCCGCGGATTTCCGGGCTGCAAAACAGCGTCAACTTGCAAAGACCATATCTCCCAAACTAGAAGTCGTATCGGGGCGTGTAATATACCTTGGAAAGCTCTTCAAGTCTAGTTTCCAACCCCACTGGAATCACTGAATTCCGATCTCTGGATAATAAGTTATGATCAAAAGAGTGCACATGACTCAATTTCCATACTTCTTTTAATACGTTTCCGCTATGTTTGAGTTGCAATCCGACTTGAAGATGCCCTTTGGACTTCTCATTTGACTTAGCTCCTTCCTAGATGCTTCTCATGCTTAAGCTTGTCCAATAATACTCCAATTATGTTCTCAATACCTGAAAACTATCAAAAACACCGAAAACACACACAAGAGTAATATCTTCTCAACTTAAGTAACTATGTGCAATTATGGACTAATAATGCAACTAAATGATCCTAAAAGCAACCTAAATGCATCATGAAATGCCTATATTAATATGACTCATCAAACTCCCCCAAGCTAAACTGTTGCTTGTCCTCAAGCAATCAAACAATAGACACGGGAAGAAAATGATAACCTACAATATGGGACTAAAACAGGGTCAAGCACACCATCCAAAACACGGGAGATATCGATCCTACATGAACCAAGCATCGAGTATAAATGAAACAAAGCCGCATAGCACGTCATGTGACCAATCAACTCAACAATCTTACCACAGACCCTTTCCCCCAAGCTGGACTTAACAACACTTGACAGACCTCACTATAGGTATGTGAACTAATACTCTCTTGTGTTTAGGGCGAAAATCAATGAAACTCAACGATCTCAACCTATATATATCAACTCAGAAGAAGCATTACTCTTTAACTTTGACCTTTTGACTCACTTTCAACACGAAAAATGTAACACACAAAGATCAAGAGGACTTAAAGGGTTGTAATGAGGCTAGGGTTAAGGGTATGGATCATATTTTGGGAAATGTGGTGGAAAAGCCAAGAAGGGGAGCAAATATCAATGTAAAACGGCCTAACAAGGCATTCATCAGAGCTTCATATAACACCATCATTACCACAATATCACCACAATATTTTTCATGCATAGTAACCCATTGTTAACCTTTTCACTTATCTTTCAAAAACATGTTCACTTTCTTTGTTCTTTCATTTCTTTTTCTTCATTCTTTTTCATATTTCCAAAATCTCTTTGAACCACATTCGAAATCGATGATGAAGCTCATTAATAACACTTTCCTTCAACATAACCATGCATTAACTACATCCATGTAATACAGTATGACCAAAACTAACACTTGCTCCCCCAAGCTAGGCTTGGGACAATAATCAAATGAGGTTAAGGGTTGTAATATGGGTGTAAGTAGCAAGCAAGGGTCAAGAAAGCTCAGCGGGGCTAGAGACGGGAAATATGTAAACAAATAGAACTCTGGAGCTAAAATCATGAAATGAACGCCTCAATCATATCAAATAGTGTACACAATCAAGTATCAAGGATGTACCAGGTCAAAATCAAGATCAATACATCAACTGAGGAACTAATCACTCATGAAAGAACATAACTGACACAGATTCGTCAGTTTATTAGGCACAGAAGCTCACATGGGTCAATTTTGTGTGCACAGTAAAGTTAAAGCCAGCCAGAGAGATCAAATAGTCTTCCACCACATCAATCAATCGTATCACAATTATGCTATGAAGAATCATGAAACCACTGTACAACAAAGCTGTAGAGCTGTAGTAGAGATATCCACAAAATTCTCGAAGGTGTGCCAACAATAGTCCCATAGATGAAAACTATAATGAAATGAGCTATCTAAAATGCAACTATGATGCAGCTAAGAAAGCAGTACATTTTTTTTGGTTACACGTAAACTACCACTCCTAATAAGCAGTACAAACCGTGCAACATCCTATGAAAGCAATGAAATCTACACTAAAAAGCCATAAAAGATAGAATATTCCTCCCCAAGCTAGAATTTGCAGTGTCCTCACTGCATAAACTAGTTTAGAAAAAGAATCGGAACCAACCCCGACAATCATCCAGCACCAAAGTCTCCCACAAACACCGCAATCCACCACAAAAACCACACACAAATCCTGACAATCCGATGAACTAACAATTCAGTCGATGTGTAAGATTCTCAGCGAGATGGGAACAAAATAATCCAAGCAAAAATGCGAGATGAACATTAACAACAATTATAAGTGAGAAAAGATGCTTACTACCCAATGAATTGGGGAGAAGAGTCAAAATACTCAAAAATCATGTCATACTGCTTCACAAACGCGAACTTAGACTAATTTGATGCCTTCAAGAAGAAACCCCAAGTCAATGAGAAAGGGTAGGGTTGGAAGTGTATGTGAATGAGGAAAAAAAGGAAAAGGTGGCTTTGTGGTGGTTTTGTGTCAAGTGGCCGAGGGTGGCTTGTCGCTGGCGGGCGGAAACCGGTCGGACGCCCGCCGAAGAGGCGGTAGAGAAGAGAGGGGTCGAGTGGGGACGATGGGTGCTCGGAGAAGGGCGAAGGGCGAGAGGGCGCTGAAGGGTTTTAGGGTCGCCGGCGTGGTCGGGATGGTCGGACGCCCGCCGGTCGTCGGGGCTGGTGCGGGGCAAGTGTGGGGGAAAGGAGTGGGTTGAGGGTTTGAGGGTGTGGGGTTGGTGGTTGGTTGTTTTTTTTTTTTTTTTGTGTAGGTTTTGTGTTGGGTCGCGATGGGGGTGGGGGAGATCGAAAACCCGCGACCGCGGGGTATATCCCGCGGGCGGACAGGAGAGGTGGGCTGCTAGGGGTGTTGGGGTCTGCGGGCGCGGGTGGGAGAGAGTGCGGGGCGCGGGCTGGAGATCCCGCGGGCGCGGGTTGGACCCCGCGGGTGGACAGATGCGTGGGATGTGGGGGGAAATTGGTGCTGCGGGTGTGGGATATCGGGTAGGGGCGCGGGCTGTACCCCGCGGGCGCGGGTTTTACCCCGCGGGCGCTGGTTTTACCCCGCGGGCTGGTAGAACATTGGTGAGGGAGGGGTCGTGGCTGGCCGCGGGCGCGTGTTTTACCCCGCGGGCTGGAGGAAAAAGGGTGATAGTGGAGCCAAATTCCCGCGGGCGCATGTTGGAGCTTGTGCTTTCACCTATAGTCAAAAATTATACACCAAAACCACTAAACAACACTTGTTAGCATGGTTAGTCTAATAAAAAATGAAGCTTGAATTCAAGTGAATCAAAAACTAAAAGAAACTACGAAAAGAAACTAACTAAACTAAAAAAAAAGAAACGAATTCAAGTGAATTCAAAAACACAAAAAAATAAAAATAAATTGAATTCAAGTGAATTCAATATGCAAATATTTTTGTTCTTTTTTTTTTTTGTTTTTTTTTTTGAAAGTTAGGAATAAAAGAAAAAGGAAGAGTTAGAGATTCGGGTTGCCTCCCGAATAGCGCTGGTTTATGTAGGTCCCGCACGACCGTTTACCGCTACATTGCACACAGATCGATCAAACCTCTTTACCTGTTGGCATCCATCAAGGTCAAATTCTTCACTTGCTAGCATCTTCTCTATAGCATCCACTTCATTGCTCCATATACTGCCATCACCTATGGAAGACTCAAGACAAAGTACCCCTCCAAGGGGTCTCTATAGAGAGCTTGGGGCATGTTATCATGGCAAATTACATCAACCACATCAATACTCCAACACTTTTCCTCTAGCATAGGACTTTTCAAAGCAGTGCTCAGATTAAAAGTGACCTCATCATCCCCACAGATAGTGTAAGCTTACCATTTTTCACATCAATGACAGCACCAGCAGTATGAAGGAATGGCCTACCCAAAATGATTGGAATCTGCCTATCTTCCTCCATATCAAGTACAACAAAGTCCACGGGAATAAAAAATTTACCTACTCTAACAGGTACATCCTCTAAAATACCTAGGGGGTATTTAACAGAACGGTCGGCCATTTGTAGAGTAATATTGGTAACTTTCAAACTTCCCATATTCAATTTTGAGGAAACAGACAATGGCATAACACTCACACTAGCCCCCAAATCACATAAAGCTTATCAATGAACAAACTACCAATGTGACAAGGTATAGAGAAACTACCAGGGTCTTTTAATTTTGGTGGAGATTTATTTTGTAAAATGGCACTACATTCTTCAGTAAAAGCAACTGTCTCCACCTCGTTAAAAGCCCTTTTCCTAGTCAAGATATCTTTCATAAATTTAGCATAAGCAGGCACTTGAGTAATTAATTCCGTGAAAGGAACTGTTACCTGAAGATTCTTGACGACTTCCAAAAACTTACCAAATTGCTTGTCCAGCTTACTCTTGAGGTGACGATTGGGGAAAGGAAGTTTGATAGGAGGAACCTCAATAGCAGGCTTTTTGGCTTCATTGTCTCTTCATGTTCAGTGGCACGCTTAGAGTTCTCCTTGTCATTTTTAGCTTCAGCTGGGACCTGTTCCTTATCATTTTCCACACTCAAAGTATCATCAATTGGCATGGGTGGTCCATTATAGTGAGAACCACTACGGAGAGTGATGGCATTTGCCGAATCTGTAGGCTGAACAGGTTGTGCTGGAAGAGCACCTTGTTGGCCAGTAGAGTTCGAAGTAGCCAATTGTGCCAACTGATTCTCCAACATCTTATTGTGAGCTAGAAATGGACTCAATTTGTGCCTTGTCAGCTTGTCGATCCTTTTGCATTTGTAGCATCATGTTTCTCATCTCACCATCATTGGATCGGCAGGAGGTGCTTGTTGAGATGGATTAAAAGGTGGTCTAGAGAAACCAGGAGGGTGTTGGGAAGGTGGTTGGTAGTACCTTTGGTTCAATTGTTGTGCTTGTGGTTGTGGTGCAGGAGGATTCAGGACATTAGTGCTCTTGTAAGACAAGTTAGGATGATTTCTCAACCCTGGATTGTATGTGTTGGAGTATGGGTTGTTCGGCTGATATGTTTGAAAAGCATTAACTTGTTCGAGAGAACTCCGACACTCTTGTGCCCAATGTCCAACTATGCCACAATTATCACACAAAATCACGGATGTAGTACCCAAAGCAGCAACACTTGCAGGAGAGGAGAGTTGCATATTGTCAAGCTTATTGCTGATTGCATTCATTTGTGCAGCTAATAGGGATATAGAATCGATCTCATGCTTTCCACCCTTGTTAGCTAGTCCTCGAGGATTACCATATTGAGAGTTGTGGATAGCCATCTCCTCGATCAAATCATGTGCAGCATCAATTTCTAGTTTCATGAATCTCCCATTTGCTGCAGAGTCAAGGATAAGTCTCGAGTTGTTCCCCAAACCATTGTAGAACCCTGAACTAGGAACCATTTTTGTAGACCATGATGGGGACATTTCTCTGAAGATCTTTAAATCTTTCCCATGCCTCATGTAAAGACTCATCAGTCCCTTGGGTGAAGTTTGTAATCTGACTACGCAACCTAGCAGTCTTCTCTGGAGGGTAGTACTTTCTGTAGAAAGCTAGAGCCAAGGTATTCCAATCAGTGATCCCAAGAGTGGCTCGATTAATCCCATTGTACCACATCTTTGCCTTGTCTCGAAGTGAAAATGGGAAAAGAATCTCCCGAATCTGATCTTGTGTCACTCCCTGCTGCTTAATGGTAGAGCAATATTGGCAGAAATCTTGATAATGAAGATTGGGTCTTCATTAGGTCCACCACCAAATTGTTTTCTTTCGATCATGTTTAGCAATGCAGGTTTGATCTCGAAATTTACAGCTTCGATTTCAGGCATTTGATTGCTTCTGGGAAGTTCAGCCAAAGAGGGTTGGGAAAAATCAGTAAGCCTCCGAGCCATCTCTGATTCTGGTGGAGCAACAGAGACAATGCTGGTAGAATCAGAGTCAGAATCCAAAGGATTATCTTCCCTTGGATTATCTCGCAACTGTCTGGAAAAGTTCTTTTGTCTATGAAAGGATCTTTCGATTTCAGGATCAAATTGTAGGCAATCTGAACTCAAACTCCTGCGCATAGAAGAACTAAAGAACAAACAATTAAGAGATTTTGTCCAAAGAACAAGTGTTCTCTGAGACGAGAGTATATAATCTAGACTCTAAAACAATTAAAGAAAATGGAACAAAACCGTTTCCCCGGCAACGGCGCCAAATTTTGACAGGCTAAAGTCGTATCACCTTATCAAAAGTAATCCTAAAGTCCTCTAACAAATAGTAGTCAGGGAATAGGGTCGAATCCACAGAGAAACAGTGTTCTTTTCCTAATTGTCAGTCAAATCTAGAGTATAGGAACGAGTGTTTGTGAGTAATTATACTAAACTAAACTATATATATCAAGAATTATCAATAATAAAAAGTCTAGGGCATAGGTTCACCAATGATCAATATTTCGGGATGAAACACTAAAATCAACAATTAATAATGCAGTTAAACAGATTGATTCGCTCTCTCAAGTCTAAATCAAGCATAGAACGATATTAACAGGCTCTCGCAATTTATTAACACCAATTCTACCTATTGAAACTAGCCTTAATATCAAGTTTATACCTCTCGGCGCATAACCTAATATTGCAACACTATAACAATCAAATCTGGCCAAATTGGATTGAATAGAATAAAAACATTCAATAGGAATCAACATGCATCAATAAAAATCAATACTTTAATAAACATCCCTTCCTAATTGATCATGGATCCCCCTAAACCCTAGAAATAGACTACTCAATCATAATTGGGGAAAACATATTCATAATTAAATAAGCAAACATGAAATAATAATAAAGGATTGAATAGGAATAAGAAGAGAAGAGAAATAATACCAATTGTAGAACCAATCTTGCAAAAATCAAAGCTTCTATTGAAAATTCAATGTAATTGGGGAAAAAGCAAAACTAGGGTTCTTCAATAATTGAGAGAAAAAGAGTTCTAATCTTTTATGAATTAATCATGGAAAAAACAAAATAGAAAATAAGATAGGAAATAATAATATTCCCTTGAGTCCTTATACCTTTCTATTTCCTAAAACAACTAGAAAAAATGAGTCTAATTCGTCAAAAGATAAAGCCTTATTCGACTAGGAAACCCGGAATAATCCGCGGCCGCGGATTTTCG